>NW_015645543.1:607147-623442 GCF_001515625.1 Sinocyclocheilus rhinocerous
TAAAACTAGACTAAAATACTTCAGGTTTTCTTGGACTAAAACTAGACTAAAATGGTGAGACTTTTAGTCGACTAAAACTTGACTAAAACTAAATAGGATAAGGTTGACTAAAGATAAAAACTAACAAGGGCATTTTAGCCCGGGACTAAGACAAAGACTAAAATGAAAATAGCTGACAAAATTAACACTACTCTCCAGAAGTCTGAGATCCACTAGTGAGCGACGCCTCGTGGTACCATCACAAAGAGGCACAAAATCACTTTCCAAAACATTTTCGTTTACTGTTCCTGGCTGGTGGAATGATCTTTCAACCCCTAGCCAGAATGCTGATTCCCTGACATTTTTCAAGCGACAGCTGAAAACTCACCTCTTTCGTCACTATCTGACTTCATCATCCTTAAAAAAAAAAAAATTTTTTTTAAACTCTCTTTTCTTTCATCTTTCTCTGTCTAGCTTAGGGATGTAACGGTATGAAAATTTCTTATCACGGTTATAGTGACCAAAATTATCACGGTTATCGGTATTATCACGGTATTGTTAGAATGTGCTGGAGATGTTCAAAAAGTACCGACTCATAAATCACTTCACCAAGTTTTATATTTAAAAATCAACAAACAACAAATACAATGACTTTTTGTTTGCATAAGTTGATATATCTAATGTAAATGTTCAAATAAAGCTTTGAAAAAGTTTCATAAAAAGGTAAACCTCACATTTCAGCCTTTAAATAAAGAAAAGGGTTAAGTCTAAATGATAATAGATTAATAAATTATGATATGTATTTTATCTGCTCCATAAATAATTCTTGATAACTTATCTGAATTGTATAAATGTGTAGAATCCACATAAGCTTGTTTTTCATCAACACGTCAAAATTTACAGCAGGGCATGCAAATTTGGTCCGTTTTTGGCCAGACAGAAACTGCACACAGGCTGAATGTAAATATAGGTCTCTGTAAATCCACTCGCTGACACTAGGTTGCGCTTACGGAAAAGCTGAATTAGAGCTGTTACCCGTAAACTCCGTGGACAAAGCAGTATTGCGATTAAGAACACTTCCTTTAGGTATTACATGGAGCGAAGATGAAAACAAAATGCCATCGAATCGTTTCTGAAGACAGTCAGAACCTTCAGTATAGGTAAAGCCCTATCATGGCGGATGGGTCTATGTGCTTGGAGCGGTCGAATGGGGAATCTACCTATACAAATCTATGGGTTCAACAATGAGCATGATGTTATTGTTTACACGGTCATCAAGGATACGCAGAGAGAATGTGGGCAGCCACGCCATCGTTTTGGTCTCCGGTCTCCGTTTTGGTCCATTTACACTGAAAAGCAACCCCAGAGTTTTCTAACTAAAACGGGGTCTGCAGCGTTTTCGAAAGTCTCCATTTTCGAAGGTCGAAAACGCCGGATTAGTGTAAACAACAAGCGTAACCGTAGCAAAAGTTATGCGTTTTAAAACGAAAACGCACTAGTGTAAACGGGATGAAAACAAAATGCCTTCAAATCGTTTCTGAAGACAGTCAGAACCTTCAGCGGTACATTCATATAAATAATTCATTCATATATTCATTTGTATAATTCCCTTAGCACTCTTTTAAAACCTCTCAGCTTTTCCGCCCTGTTTTCACTCAAAACAAAACTACTGTGCGCACACTGCTTTATGCTGAACAGTATTTACTTTTCGTGAGTTGTTCAAATCGCGGTAATCTAATACGGTTTTAATGATAATTAAAATATGAAACGGTAATACTATCCGTGGGGAATTTTATCATGATTTATCATCAAACCAGTAATCGTTACATCCCTAATTATATTATATTATACATTAATGGCTAAAGGTTTGGAATAATAAAGATTACAGTTGTGCTGCCTATTATTTGTTGGAAAACCTGATGCATGCTCATAGTTAGATTTAAAAAATAATAATTTTATTTAGCAAGGATGCATTAAATTAATCAAATGATTTATCGTCAAACCGGTAATCGTTACATCCCTAGTCTAGCTTATACTTATTTGAACAATGCTTGAAACTTGGTATGACGAGCACTTCCGGTGTCTATTTGCCTCTTTAAGATGAATCGCTTGATGTATTCCCCAATTGTAAGTCGCTTTGGACAAAAGCGTCTACTAAATGAATAAATGTAAATGTAAAAAACAAAACAAAAACAAACAAAAAAAGGGGAAGAAAAAACAAAACAAAAAAACAAAAACAACTAAAATAAACAAGGGAATTTCTTTTCAAAACAAACAAAAACAAAACTGAAAACAAAAACACAAAATAATTAAAAACAAAGGGAAAATGGATGAAAACAAAAAGCAGATAAAAACAAAAAGAAAACTAAACAGAAAAAACAAAATGAATAACTAAAATAAAGCAAACAAAACAAAGAAAACTAAAAACAAAAAAGGGAAAAAAACAAAAAGCAAACAAAACAAAATAAATAGCTAAACAAATAAATCAAAAAAGGGAAAAAGAACAAAACAAAAAAGCAAACAAAAACAAACAAACAAAACTTTTTGTTGGGCCCTATAGCGAATTGCAGGACTAGTGATGGGGAATATAGGGTTTGAACCTAAAATTTCGATTACCATTTGGTGCAAAAATTTCTCACATCCCTCATACCAACAGACCAGTGCTCACGATAGTCAGGTCTTTGTTGTCAGTGAACATAGCCCTTTCTCAGACATCTTGGCAGTGGCTAAACAGGCAACGGGCAAGAGGGGAAAAATCTGGATGCCTCAGAGCCTGTTGGACGGCCATTTGTTTTAAATAAAAGGGTCCGTCTCTGTTGTGCTTGGCCCTGCAATCTTGTTTACTCTGGACCGCGCTGTTTATTATCGTTTCTCCTTTTCTTTCTTTTCACATTCCCACATCTTATCGCTCATCTTTTCCACTGTCCTGTCGCCTCCAAGGTCTTGATCTTCTCGACCTGCTGTCGCACTATAAAATACAACAATGAAACAGTGCATTGCGGAGAACAAAGCAGCGTGAAAGTCACTGCCATTGCTGAAGGCCATTACGGAGGCCCCTGCAAAGAACCAGCCACAGAAAAATATTTAAGTCTGACTAAATATTTATTTGCCAACTGAACTTGTATTGAAGGTAAACACAGTTAAAGTTCATCTGACACATATCCTGCTCAATCAGTCAGCTGTATCTGGGCAAAGAAACGTGGCGTGACCCTGCCAGAAGAGAAAACCTGACATCACCCTCCATAGCTCGGCTCACACGAACAATGCCACGGGAGGCCAACCCAAAAAAAAAGACGCAGAAGTCGAGCCCAAACAGACATAAAAAGTGCACACGAATGTGTCTACGGCTTCAAAAAAAAACGAGTTAGAATTCAAGACCACCTTAGAACAAGCCCCAGCAGGCCTCAGGGTGCATTCTGGGGGGTTTATCCCGCACAGGAGGGGTCAGAAAATTACCAGTGATGTAATGGGGTGAAGCGAGGTTGCTTTAACAGACATAACATAAAGGATCGTTTGAAGTCGCTGATGGTTCGCTCCAGATCTAGTTGAAACGAAAAGTTTCAGATGTGCAAGGCTACAAAGGGCCTCCGTTACCTGGAACGATGATGATATTCTGAGCCTCCTTGATCATCTCCACTGACTGATCCACGTTGACCTCAGTGTGGGTACCTGTGATCTCCATGGGCTTGCCTGTGCCGGTGGATGAGGTGCCGTAGCCACCCAGAATGACGTTTGCCAGTGAGCGGTTCATGGCCTAGCAAGGAAAAAAAATACCCAGAGTTTGGAAATCAGGATTGCAGATTATGAAGGCCACCTCTCAGTAGAATAAAAAAAAAGATTGTGTCAAGAAAATGTGTGTCCATACAACATTTAGACATTATTTACAGGATATTAAGCAAGCCAGCCAGATAGCCAAAATGACTCAAGTGGAATTTGCATGTGAAGGAAAAAATAAAAGTGGATACATGTAAAATAATACCATTTGTCTTAACTAAACTTAAAATTTAAAACTAAACCATGGTGTTGAATTCTCAAGTCCCACTGGGGTGCATGCCATGGGAGTCATTATAACAGGAACATCCAGTCTTTGAGATCAAGGTTTTAGGCCCCGTTTACACTAGTGCGTTTTCATTTTAAAACAGTGTTTTAAAATGAAAACGATCCTCATCTACACTGGTGTTTCCGCTGCGTTTCAGAAACGATCTCCATCTACACTACACAACCGAAAACGTATGTCACGTGACCATTCATGCAGGTACAACCATAGATATGTATAGGTAGATCCCTATTATTTAGATGGCGGATGCGTCTACGTGCTTGGAGCAGTCGAATGGGGAATTTACCTATATATATATATAAGAGAGAATGTGGGCAGCCACGCCATCGTTTTGGTCTCCGGTCTCCGTTTTGGTCCATTTACACTGAAAAGCAACCCCAGAGTTTTCTAACTAAAACGGGGTCTGCAGCGTTTTCGAAAGTCTCCATTTTCGAAGGTCGAAAACGCCGGATTAGTGTAAACAACAAGCGTAACCGTAGCAAAAGTTATGCGTTTTAAAACGAAAACGCACTAGTGTAAACGGGGCCTTAGACTTATATACATTTAAAATAGTATCAATTTAAATTGTGTGTGTGTGTGTGTGTTTCATTAAAAGAATACATACTATTTGAATTAATATTTAGAGTTTGTGGGCTGGAGAAAACCTTGCCACTGTTAGTTTTTAAGACTAATGACAACCACAATGTTTAGACCACCATTCACCATTCCAAATACAATATTAAGCACAAAACTACTTCATAAAAGAGGTGGAACTCTGAGACTGTGAACTTACCACACACATGATGTAGGAGAGGATGGCTCCAGAAGAGCCAATGAGGGCACCCACAATTGTCAGCAAGTTGTTATTGAGCAGGAAGCCTTCAGCGCACAGGGCCCAGCCGGAATAGCTGTTTAGCACTGTGATCACCACGGGCATGTCGGCCCCTCCAATGGCGGCTGTCAGGGTCACGCCCTACAAAGAAAACGAAAAGCGGGGTCAGAAAGAGGGTCAAAGAGAGAAAAAAAGGGTGGAGATCAAAGGTTACGGTAATGACAAGTGAGCAAAGCGCAACAGTAACTCGATTCCATCAAGAATGTTCACCAAAAGGAAAATCACAAGCCTGAGGTATGAGCATTGTACACACGGTTCATTTTTATAAAACGAGTCTGTTCATTTGCACACTGGGTGATGATGCAAATAGGAAATGTGATATAGTGCACGCCAGAGCAACATATTTCACACAGATTTGGTTGCAATGGGCTTCAATTAAGGCATGAGGTGTTTGTCAAAACACAGTATTCGTTTCACTCGTCCGTGATATCATCCCTGTATTATTAAACAATGTACTTTCCTCAGGGAACAGGCCTAAACAAAGCCAGCTACCATGCATCATGTAAAAAAATACCTACGAACAAGCAGAAAGACGGAGACTTGAAGAATAATCACTGTAAAAAGAGCCAGACACCATACTGCAGGTGATTGTTTATCTTTATGGAGGTAAAAGGAGCTGTATAAAAATGTCAGCTTCCTGATTATTGACAAATGATGAAAGCCCAATGACGCCAATGTTTACTAGGACTCCAAAAGCCTTCCCTTGAAATTTCATGATTGTGGTTTACTTCTATCTGTCATCATATGGTGGTGTGCTCTTATTGATTATATAAAATAAATAAATAAAACTAAAGCCAAAGGAATTTGGGTTTCATGAGCTGCAGCGTTTACCTATGTCATGCTGTTCTGAAAGGCTGAACAAAGTTGTATAGGCTATAGTTGCACACAACCTTTTCAATCTCTGACCTCAAGTCAAAATCTTAATCTCCACATCCTCATACCACCAGTAAGTGGAATACTAACCAAATGTGTAATTTTATAAACAACGGTCACTACTTAAAATAGAGGTAGGCCAATATATTGGCTGATGGATCATGTCATATTTGGACATTTTAACATGCTGATTCCTCTTAGCATCTCTTCCAAATCTACAGTCTTGTCAGGGCTCCAGACTGCGACCATTTTATCTGCCTGTGCGACTAAATTTTGTGAGCGGTCACACTGGCGCGACCACCGCGTTCTTCAACTCATAAGTGCTGCCATTTCTGTTGCATATGAGAAACATCAAACGGCAAACGAAACTGAAAGCATAACGAAACCGCGCTACTCGTTTGAACTGCGCAGCGCTTCGAGTGTAGAGCATGGTTTATACTTGCCGCGTCAGCACGAGCGCGAAGCTGCGCGCAGCAAAAATGACATGAATATTGAGGAAACGATGGATGGTTTTCAGGCTAAAGTAGGCCTAAAAATAAAAGACCGTTTCTTAAACCAGAGAAGTTGAACATGTTAGTATTCTTGTGGGGGAAAAAAACATGCAAGCACCGTCACCAACTGCAAGTTTAGTTTTACTTTTCTCTTTGTTTTCATTTTGAAAAGCCTGTCATCTTTGCCGTTTACCTCACGTTATGGAGGCTCTTTTTTATTTTTTTATTTGATTCCTCAGTGTTTGCTAAACGTTCTGTAATTTATTAGTTGGTATATAATACAGCATGTGGTGTTTGCCATGCCTCATCTTATTCGTTTTTGATAATAAACGTTTAGTAAGCTAGTTTGTCATTGTATCTTACTGTTTTATTGTTGATGTGCTTTTTAATTAAGAATAACAATGAATCCATCTTTTGTTTTAGTCTTAAAAAGTGAAATGTGTGTAGATGTATGTAAGCAAAACAGACAATTCGTTTTCTTGTAAAACGTGACAACAAGATCACAAATTAGAAAGTGAAAGCGTCTGAAGCCCGGATTATAACACCGCAAAAGAGGAACTCCCGTTCACAAAATTCAAATCACAAATAATAATACTGATGAAAAAGAACGGGTTGAATGTTAACCACTTTCGTTTCCATATAACTATAAACTATTATAAAAGTTCATCAGCATGCATTGATTAATCCCATGTTGTAGCGCAAACAAATTTAAAAATAAAATATTGCAACCAAATCATGTGCTTGTGCGACCAACTGAGAAAGTCAGTCGCAAAAGAGCGACCAGTGGGAAGAATGAGTCTGGAGCCCTGCTTGTCAATGGATAGTGCACATCTTATGCTGTTTAATGAATTGAGAGTAAATACGATGCAAGTCAGTGTTTTAAATTGTGCACATTTTAATGGCTAAACTGTATATTTACATAAATATATATACACACAAACAACAGAGACTGGAAAAATGCAAAAAGCATGTTTTCTTCCTCATTACAATTTATCTGCATAATTTCCCAGAAAAATGCATAATAAAAAGGACTTCACACCATACATATTTAAAAACTATTATTATTATTATTAATATTATTGATAATAAAAATAAATTAAATTCAACATTTTGGCCAATGGCCCAAACAATGCTAATTTCAAATGATTATTTTATATAAATAAATAAATAAATAACAACAGAAAAATAACAACAAAAAAAAAGGAAAAAAAAAAAACACATCTAAACCACCCAAAAACACTCAAGACATTAATAAAATATAATCTGGCCAAAAAAAATAAAAATTAAATTTTGGAAGACTGTGAATCCCTTACCATGACGGCAGAGAGTGCAGACACGGAGCCCAGGCAGGTCAGGCCAGTGGTATAGCTGGGATCCAGCATGTAGGGGATCATGCCGCCCACACTGGCTGCCATGAGGGTGGCGTTCAGCGCATGACGACCAGGAAGCGTAAGGGGAGCGGAGTTCAGGAGACCTGCACGAGGAGGAAGTCAAGTGAGAAGAGCAACACAAAAAGTGGGTTAGCACGTACGCCGGACACCATGTGCTCTTTGGGAACACGATGAGTGAAATAAAATTAGGGTGAGAACTTCTTGGATCTTGGAAACGAGAAGCTTGTTTGAGTTGTGCTTTAAACAAAAGTACACAACTGCATGTCATGTTGTTAAAGTGCACTTTAGGCAGCTGCTAGCGCTCTGTAAACTATAATAATATGTACAAGACATATCATCAGCGCAAGACAAGTATGTGTGCACAGGAAAAACTCAGTAGGAGCTGAATCAATAATTCTTCAGCATAAGCTGCGTAACAAGATAGCGATACAGTTGGATTGGGCGATTATGTACAGTACTCTACACTGGCCCCCCTTTTAGGTGAAAAGAAAAACTCACAAGGATAAAAATGAGACTTCTAATCTGCTTTATCAGTGTAGGCCTGCAGGCTTCAGAGCGGTGGTAGTGGTGGAGGAATGAGAAAGCTCCTGAAGATAATGCGTTCCAGCTTTGAGGGACAAGTGGAAAATGACTGGGGGGCGGAGGGACTAATTAGTGCCAAATTCTGAGAGGTTCCGCCTGGCCAAGCTTTAAACATGAGGCATGTGTGGCACCGGTGGGCCTGTGAGTTAACAAACAAAGCCGCACCAGACAAGCAGGACCTAGATCCACGACACTGAGATTTCTAACAGGGCTGCACGATAAACAAAAATGAAACTAAACGACAATAAGCCTAGTGCAAATATCAAACTCAAAAGCCTTGATTTAAATAATTAAATATATGCGTTGTATATTTGAGAGTGAAGCGTGGAAGCAATGTGTTCATTTACATGTGATCAGCTCATGATCCTGTGTTTTTTAGTATCTCAGAGCAGTTCAGTTTGCAGTAAATGCACTTGTCAAAAGAGAAGTTAAGGGCTCACTACGGTTTTCCTCCAAAATAAAAGCTCAATGGTTTAACTTTTGAAAGTGAACAAACAATTATACAGAAAAATTTAAACTATTATTATTACTATTAAAAATGCTTCACTTGGAAAGTTAGTATAACAGTAATGGTAACAGGAATATTTCATTTAATATTTGTATTTAATAACAATTATTATTATTGTTATTGTTATTATTAATTATAGTGATATAATAAATTAGGTTTTTCAGCCAAATTGTGCATCCCTATAAACAAATTAATAATATGCAATATTATTATAATTAATAATATGCCACAGCCATATCACCCTGCAGCCCAAGACTGGTTGCCCACTGAAGCTAAGCAGGGTTGAGCCTGGTCAGTACCTGGATGGGAGACCTCCTGGGAAAACTAGGTTGCTGTTGGAAGAGGTGTTAGTGAGGCCAGCAGGGGGTGCTCACCCTGTAGTCTGTGTGGGTCCTAACGCCCCAGTGTAGTGACGGGGACACTATACTGACAAAAAGCACCGTCTTTCGGATGAGACGTTAAATCGAGGTCCTGACTCTTTGTGGTCATTAAAATTCCCATGGCACTTCTCGTAAAGAGGCCTGGCCAAATTGCCCCTCTGGCCTTTGTCTATCATGGCCTCCTAATAATCCCCATCCACATCATTGGCTCTATGACTCTCTCCTCTCCACCTGTAGCTGGTGTGTGGTGAGCGCACTGGCGCCGTTGTCCTGTGGCTGCCGTCGCATCATCCAAGTGGATGCTGCACACTGGTGGTGGTTGAGGAGACCCCCCACATGATTGTAAAGCGCTTTGGGTGTACAACAATACACAATAAAGCGCTATATAAATGCAACATCATTCATTCATTTAAAACTGGAACTTTATCAGGAAAAACAACCAGATTTGTTTTCACTAAAAAAAATTGAGAGAACTGTTTAAAACGGACACAAAACAGAAACAGTGTTTCTGTTTGAAAAAATGAAAAGATCTGTCATCATTTACTCACTCATTTTGTTCCAAACCTGAATGGCTTGTGAACACAAAAGATGATGTTGAAAAAAATGTCTCTGGGCCTTATTGACTTTCATTGTATGGACAAAAACTGTTCTTCAAAATATCTTATGTATTCCACAAAAAAAGGTCAGTCATAATGGTTTGAAACATCAAGGTGACTGATTTTTGACAGAATTATCACTTTCAGGTGAACTATCAGTCACACTTTAGTTTAAGGTCCAATTTTCGCAATTAATGAACCATTAACTACGACTTTTGCTTCAAACTCCTAATTTGCTGCTGCTTAATAGTTAGTTAGGTAGTTGTTAAGTTTTCGTATTGGTATGATTAGGGATGTAGAATATAGACATGCAGAATATGTGCTTTATTGATGCTAATAAATGGCAGTATGTTAATAATAGGCATACTAATAAGTATACCAATAAGCAACTAGTTAATAGTGAGAATTGGTCCCTATACTAAAGTGTTACTGAACTATCCCTTTAATTGTTATTATATAACCAAACAAGCAGGACCTTGAAGTTTGCCATAAGCCACTAGAGATCCGCTGAAGGTGACTCCACCGATGTAGGTCCCCAGGTAGGCCACGATCTTAGTGAGGTTGGCCGCAGGATCGGTTGCGAAGTGTGGATACTCCACCATGTACTCTGCCACGCAGGTGAGCACGGCCGCCAAACCCACCAGACTGTGGAAAGCGGCGACAAGCTGCGGCAGGTCCGAGATCTGGATCTTCTTGGCGATGGCCAAACCTGCGAACAACAAAGGGGAACTCAGGCCTGCTGGTAAACGGGTCACAGCCGATAAAGCGGTGTGTGTTGATGTGAATCTGGAGCGCAGGTTGGGGGAAGGGTGTGTGGGGGGCATGTTTGGGGCAGGCTGAGACCTCAGGGTGGAAGCATCTGGAATCAAGCAAACGTCTGGTTTGAGCTGGGGCTGGTCGGGACGGTTTAAACTACATTCCAGCAGGTTTCCAGGAATAATTAGCAATTTAGATTAGAAATGACTGGCTACAAAGCGTGATACCGTGCTGTGTGACTCACACGACCTGATGACCATTACCTGGTTTTGCGGGGAAATCACAAGGTTATTTACCATTTACATTCACACACTTGGAGGTTCAAAGGCCGCTGACTAAAGAAGAAATGCATGCAGACACAAGCACACAAGTGTACTCACCAGCAGTGCCACCCACCGCCATGGCCGCACTCATCTGTGCCATGAGCTCAGGAGAAGGTTTCAGCGCTCCGAAAGTGGCGGCAATGCCACTGGCCACTCCGATCATACCCAGGGTGTTACCGAGACGGGCCGTGGACTGGGTTGACAGACCCGCAAGAGCCCCCACGCAGCATAACCCGGAGCCCAAGTACATCATCTGCACACAAAGAGAAGGTTTACAGGAAGTGAGGAAACAAATCCTTCAGAATCCATTTCTCTATAGAACAACTACAGTATATAACTAGATTTTCACCGTGGCCAGGAAGTTACTATGGTGTTCCGAGCTGAATTTTTCATGTTGCTACGCATCTTTGATATTCTGGTCACAAGATTTTGTCCCTCCTTCAACCAGTGTTTTTTTAGTATTATATATATATATATATATATATTAGGGTTGTGGCGGTGAGGAAATTTTCCCACCGGTTAATCGACGTGTGACAACACCGTGACAACCGTCTATCGCGGCAAGCGATATATATATATATATTTCCAGTTTTCATCTTAATTTATTAATTTTAATTATTTTTTATTAATTATTTTAAAATGAAATGAATTAATTTTAATTATATTAAAATACTAATGCATAATAAAGTTTTAATACTTCAATGTAAATAAAAAATGAAAAAATGTTGACAACTAAATGAAATAAACAAGCTTAAGTTTTTCCATCTTATATTCAATTTTTCATATATTTCATATATTAATATTTCAATTAACAAAAATAATTTGTAATAATTTTAAAATGGTCTTCACTGTAACTATATGCAACTTCTGTCTGTTATCATCTGCCATTTTGAAAAGTGTAAGTTCGAACCATAGCACTTTAAGAAGTTGCAAAATTCATGTCCATAATACAAATGGTGCAGAAGAATTGCAATAAACTAATAAAGTAATGCAGTCTTACCTGTTCAATGTTGTAGCCGCTTTGAAGAGCGACCCCATAACCCCCAACAAACAAACCAGCAGGAAGAAGATACAAGTAGTTGTACTCTGGAGGATCAGTAGGCCGCTTGAACATGTCCAACATCCTCCGAGTAACCAAGAAACCACCTGATCAAAAACAAATATATTAGATAGAATATCAGTAAAAACACAGTATAAACACAGGACAATATTGCCAACGTTACATTTGTGTACTAAGCTTAATTTTTCCAGCATTCATTTTAAATTAATATCAATAAATTGAATTATTAACTTGATATAAACTATATTTTTTAAACATCAAGTCACTTAAATGTGTAAAATGTCCTAATTGAGTTGCAGAAGGATGCCATGAAGAATGGCGGGAGTCACTCATCTGCTGCTCATTAGCGAAGTATTTTTTAACCGCCATGTGATTGCATTTACATTCATTTTCCTGGCTTACACCGTCCTAGCTAAGCAACTTACTAGGACGATTACCAAACCAAAGCTTTTCATTCGAAACTCAGACGGATATCCAGTTTCACTCAAACCTTAGTGACCCGTTCCTCTGAGGATCCCGGTGAAATATTTAAACTCAGAAGTAAATGCACTTAGACGTTTGAACACAATGTATACAGCATTAGAAAGAACGTTCCGTTTTCCCACAATTAAATGTGAAGGATATCCAGACATTACAGTCAGGGCCAAAGAATAAAATGTGTTTTCATTCCTGTCATTAATGGAGCAGGTTCACCATAAATTCCTTGTCTTTTATTGAAATTAAATTGGAAAGGGCAATTGTTATTTTTTCCCTGCATGCACTTGTAACAATAAAAACGGTCGAAAAGAGGATAGGAAAAAGCGACCAGAATGTCCATATTTCTAACTCTAAGGTTTATGGGTAATGGGACTGCGGGACGAAACGCTGTGTATGAGCAATGGAAATAACAAAAACCATATTTCAACTGAAATTAAACACCTGCCTTCTGAGAAGATAAATATATAAATTCAGACACTTTGTGTGTGCTGGAACACATATCAAAAAGCTGTTATTGTAGCATGATGAAAAATGTAAAAGCCTAGTAGCATGCCATTAAATCACTAACACACCCTCTGACCTGGACTGGCGCCTTGGCCAACCATACTAAGACGTAGAATGAAGGGGTCATTGGATTCAGGATGGCATTTTGGCCAACTGCCCACTCCAAGCCACTTTTTCCCCTTTTCCTCCTTAATGGCCCTGTTGGTTGGTTTTGAGCAGAGCCTGATTTATGACATGACCGAGGCTCTTTGAAGCAAAAATGCTGCGCTGACATTTCCTGCTTCAGGTGTGAGGTTTGACGGACTAAACTATTCCACCTGGAAGGAACGGAATACGCCACTCTTCTCACGAACACAAGATGCAGGGCAGCCAGAAGGCAGCGAGCGGCCCGAGTACAGAGCCCTCAACTGCTTGCATCTGTAATCTTACTCGACTTTTAGCCTCCGATATTTTAGCAATGTTTTATCTTGCCTTTCGCTGTTGGCAGGTACAGATCGTGTGTTCAGTGCACTCACCGGCGATGTTGACAGAGGAGATGAAAGCAGCCAGTACGGCCAGGGTCTCGGCCGTGCAGCTAGGAAGTAATCCACCACCCATGAGGGAGAGCCCACCAACAGCAGTCAAACCTGAAAACACACGGCATCCATGTTATTTTCACAAACAAACAAAAAAGAAATTGTACTTCAATTGTAATACATTTCGTAATATTTTAATTTTAAAAAATGCTTTCAATTCAAATAATGTAGTTCTTGAAATAAAATCATCTTAATTTAAAATAAATACATAAAATGGATTTAAATAGTAATTCATTTTAATCATATTTTAATTTTAAAAAACTGTTTTGCCTTAAATTGAGATTTTAAATTTAAATTTTGAGAAGTTATTTTTTAAAAATAAAATAGGGTGCTGATAACAACTACTAAACTATAATGAGAGATTTGCAATATATGTTGACTGCAATAAATAGCATTCCATGAGATACGTAACTAATTTTGAATGAATCTGAAAGAATGTGTAACTTTTAAAAAATACAATTCATATAATTTTAAATCATTTTTAAAATAAAGTTTGATTGCAAAAATTCACATTTTATCAGAATACACCACCAATTTTGAATGGCATGAATGAATAAATAAATAAATAAATATGCAGTTTAATTAATATAATTCAATTATTTATTTTTACATAAAATTGTAAGAAATATTGAAATAGTAGTTAATTTTAATTATAGTTCATTCAAAAAAAAAAACTATTTCGTCTTATATTTAGATTTTATAAAGGTTTTTTTATATATATAAAATTGAAAAAAATATTTGGTGCCGATAACAGCTACTACACTATAATGAGAGATTAGCAATACATGTTGACTGCAAAAAAAAATAGCATTTCATGAGAATGCATCACTAATTTTGAATAGCTGAAAAAATACAATAAAAAAATAATAATAATTCAAATAATTGAAATTAATTTTTTAAAATAAAGTTTAATTACAAAATTCACATTTTATCAGAATACACCACTAATTTGGAATGGAATAAATCATTTTTTTAAAAATAAAAATTTAGTTTAATTAAAATTAAAAAAATTTAACAATGCAGATGCTGATAACAGCTACTACACTTTATTTACTAGATACTACATAAACTACACAAACACACAAATAGAAATTAGCATTTCATCAGAATTTGAGTCAGATGTAATCACTACATCCATGCCAACTAATAAAGCATATATGGATAAATATTTTTGACAATTTGCCAAGTGTGACTATATCAAGCGAGAAAAACAAGGCTTATGACCACCGTTCCAGTCATTTCCCCCCTCTAATAAAGCACAATTCCACTAGAAATCTTACATAATATGCTTGATGCCGGCACAGCACTCTCAGCGCTCAAAACAAGTCGTTTGTAACTCATTTTGATCGGGAATTAACGAGGACAACACTGGCATCCCCAAGGGAAATCTGATAACCATCACCTCTTTAATCGTTTTCAAATGCTTCCGCGGCATCGACTCGACTGACCAAACCTGAGGTGGCCCTGATAGTTAGCGGTATCTTAAGTCAATGGAGTGTGTAACTGTTGGCAAGCATTTCCTCTCACTTTGTAATTCTGAAGTAACAATTGATCACAGACCAGCTCGCAGGCCAAGAGCATGCTACCACAACACTGCAGGAAACGCAACAGACGACTTGTAAACCTACGCAGGCACGAACCACCACACACGCACCCAGACATGCAAAGGTCTGGATATCTGTAAAATAAAACCCTTGGATGAAAATGAAAGATGCCGGAGTCTGCTCGAAATCCACACACAGATTGCTGTTGTTCTAATGGCTGGATAATATTTCGGACTTTCTGTGATCATGGAGACTAAAGCGACGAGATGTTTGGAAAGCAGGGCTGGTTTAAGCAATGACACATCCATTAGGTCACCATCACGTCGCCCAAATGGACCCAAAACCAAAATCTAATAGCCCAAGTTCATCAGTAAACATTCCTTGGATCAGGTGATGTTCAAACATTCATATCAAGCGATGTGGAGTCATTCTGATTCACCAGTTTCAGGTAGATTAAAGAGCAAGAGAGGAACTCTACTCCACCAGGAGCAAAAAGAGTAACTTTATGCTTCTGGAAAAGTTCTCCCACACTTTCAATGAGAATGAGAAATTCCACATTAGTGGCTTAACGTCTCGGTCACTTTTGTGAGAGCTTCATTACTTCTGGCACTGAAAGAAGCAAATTCCAACTCGCTCACATTTCCAGGCCTGTGAAAGACACAGTTCAATAAGTGTCAAATATGTAACACCTCATACTCAAATACGACAAAGAAAAGCAAGAGACTGTCTCTACAAGATTAATAAAGTAATTCACAGGAAGTGTGCAGTAGGTCGAGGCAAACTAATTGCTTCAGTTGATTCCCCACACTCTTGATGTGAAGTTTATAGCTCTCTTGACATAAAGGACTCTTTAATGCAGACCACCAAGGACTTGGTGGTGTTAAAAACAATGAAACCTTTCCTGGTTTCTCAGCCTGCTGAGAGAAATGAATAAAAGCTTAACGAAGCACAGAAGCATCCTTGATCTGCCTGGCTGATGACAGCGTGGCCTTCTGAAGACCGCTGAACCCTGGGACCTTAAGTCTAGACTAATGAAGAGCTGAATTAGCCACTTAACGGGTGGGCTACGTCGGCCCATCACAGACGCTAACTCAAGGGCGGGAAGAAAAAATTAGGTGACAGTTTCTGCCTATTAAAGCAAGTGGGTAATTCACACCCACTTGAGAGCCCTCCGTAGCTAAAGGGGAAACTAGGATGAAGAAAAGGCGCTTTGATGACCTGTGCTTGAGAAAAAATTAGATCCTGTGACATTTTAAAATTTAATATCAGAAATTTCAATAGTTTATCTATCTATCTATCTATCTATCTATGCTCATAAGTTTACATGC
>NW_015645543.1:623452-651277 GCF_001515625.1 Sinocyclocheilus rhinocerous
ATGTATATACTCTTGAATCTTAATACTATGTGTAATTTCCTGGATGATCCATGGCTGTTTTTATATTTTGTGATAGTTGTTCATGAGTCCCTTGTTGGTCCTGAGCAGTTCAACTGCATGCTGTTCTTCAGAAAAATCCTCCAGCTCCTGCACATTCTTTGGTTTTCCAGCATCTTCTGCATATTTGAACCCTATCCAAAAGTGACTGGATCCATATTTTCACACGGAGGACAACTGAGGGACTCATACACAATTATTACAAAAGGTGAAAACATTTACTGATGCTCAAGAAGGCAACACAATGCAATAAGAGCCGGGGGATTTAAGTTTAGCAATTACTTTCACTCTGGTTGTGCACTTTGATTTACTAACTTACCAGAAATGGCATTTGTAACAGACATAAGTGGGGAGTGAAGAGCAGGAGTGACGCCCCATACGGTGTGGTATCCCACGATTCCCGCCAGGCCAAAGGTTGTAACCATCTGAGTGAAAGCAGCATTGGGAGCACACAACCCAAGACCGATCGCTGAAGCCAGACCTGAGTAGAAATAACAAGATGTCAAACATTATAGGTTTGTTTTTCAGTAAAGGTAATTTTGACTGCTTGACTGCACAGACAAATCAGCCGAGTGCCAGGGGCAATGGGTCCTGTTTATACATCCCATAATCCTCTCAAAACATCAACATTGCTGTGGGTCATGTACACTTGCCACCTCAACTCTAATATAGGGAACATTTGCTGTCTGACTCATTAAATTTTAAAATGTTAAAGTTAAAAATAAATGTGCATTAAGCTGGGAAAAAAAGTCCCATAACTACTTTTTGGTAAATATATAAGATTTCATAGTTGGTTTATTTTAGTGCTGTCAAACGATTAATCGCGATTAATTGCATCCAAAGTAAAAGTTTTTGTTTACATAATATATGTGTACGGTGTACATTTATTATGTATATATAAATACAAATACATGCATGAATACATTTAAGAAAAATATGTTTATATATTAAATATTTATGTGTAATATAAAATATAAGAGTATAAATGTATATACATGTAAATATTTTCAAAATATATACTGTATGTGTGTGTATTTATATACACACATAATAAATATACACCGTACACATACATATATTATGTAAACAAAAACTTATTTTGGATGCGCTTAATCGCGATTAATCGTTTGACAGCACTAGTTTACTTATTTATAAATAACAACAAAAAAATACCAGTATTATAGTTATAAATAAAAAATAAATATTTTTATATTTATTTTTATAATATTATGTTATTATTTCCAGTGGTCTTATTAATAGGCCTTTTGGTATTGCCAACTCACAGACCAGCCATTTGCCATTTGTGAGTAAGAAAACCTCAACACCATGCCATGACAGCAGGAGGGAAGGAGCAACACAACTACCATTTTATCATCCCAGGTTCCTGGCATTCAGATGCCAGAACGGGCCAAGGTGATGTGGAAAATAAAACAGCTTGTGCCGCAATTAGGTGACCAATCGCGATTTCAAAAGGCAGTGATTTCGGCCTTCCGAGCAAGTCAGGATTCCCTGTACCTAAGCTCATACAGATACAGGAAAACCATGAAAGGGCAGGAAGATCTCATTTGCATGTTTGTTTATCAGCCGGCGTTGATTTACGTGCGAGTTGTATTTGCGGCTTGTCTGAGTGAGGAAGTGAGCGCTTTGATGTGAAGCCAAAGTTGCCTCTCCTCACACAAGTGGTCCTCAGGCGTCTGCAACCAATAGAATTCATTTGTGTGCCGTTTAGTTTAGCGGGGCTTTGGAGTCTAATCACATCTTGGGACAAAGCGGCCAAACAGGGGAGCTGCTATTTTTGGAATTTCTTAGCAATGCAGATTGTTAAGTGGATAAAAGGAAGAAAATAAAAATCGGATTAATCTCAAAGGCAATAAAGGGGGGCTGCTTTAAACGTACACGGCAACCTTATTAACATAGTTCAATGTCAGAGACCACCAATGCAGCGGTCTCTTCCTCTTAAAACACACGGGGAGCCGCTTTCATATTAACCCCAGGGGGGACCTGGAGAGATCCGAACGGGAAGAGGAAGGCAGGGAGGGCAGCCGGACTGTGATTTACCTCCGCTGTAAAGCCCAGCCGTGGTGAGGGTGGCTCTGAAGGGCGAGATGGCAGCTGCCCTTTCCTTTTCCAGCTCCTGGACAGTCTTTTGTTTTGGAGGTGCTGCCACTGGGACGTTGTTAGGTTGTGGTGCAGGGAAAAGCACTTTTCCGTCCTGCAGACAGACAGAGAGAGTGAGAGCCAGAATTCAAATAACACCACAACTCAACTCCTTGAAAGCTAAATGAGTGCCAGAGAGATATTGAATCATAAATTTAAAACGGCTCACATCCTTTAGCTCAGGGGTGTCAAACTCATTTTAGGTCAACAGCCAGACTGGATAAAACCATCTTATGCAGGCCAAATTTTTGTATTTGTTAAACTTTAGTGTATCCATGGAGAACACATGCACGACAAGTCCGCAAAACAACAATGCTTATTTCACCAATATTATGGTATAACTAAATGGATTAAATTTACTCGTTTCAATTACACATACACAAGCAATATAAAAAAATAGTTGCTAATGTTATGTAAATTTACTTTAATATTTTTCCTTATCACACTTTGAGATTTGGGATTGACTCGTATATGTTGCCTTGCCTAACTTTGCACAAATGCAATTTAAATTGTTTTTTTTAAACATGATTTTGCTAGATGTTAGAGTGTGAAATTTTGTATATAATTGAAAGAAAAGTTTTACTGATTTAGAATGTGACCTATAACATGCAACACAAATGTCTATATGTCCAAAAATAAAATAAAATAATAAAATACAATTGTTTACCTGCATAACTATTGAACCTCGGATGACGTGGTCCATTGTGCCGTAATCAAACACGTTTTTGACGTCAAAGTGAAAAACTTCCTTGTCCGGGCTGATGGCACGGATGAGTTTGATGATGTTGTTTGAGTATAATGTGCTGGCCTGAGTCGGGAGGCGACTGGGAAGATCAGTATAGCCAACGTGGATCACACCCTACAGGAACGTACAGAAAAACATTTAATGAAATAAGACAGACAAACATGTGAATATACACCCACATTCAAAAGATTTCGGTTGGTAAGATTGTGTAATGTTTTTGAAAGAAGTCTCTTATGTTCTCCAAGGCTGCGTTTCTTAATTTATTTATACTATATACTGCATTTATAAACAATAAAATGGTAATTGTGAAATATAATTACAATAATTATAATAATATATATAATAATTACAATAGCTTTCAATTTTAATATATCATAAGAAAGCTGAATTTTTCATCAGCCATTACTCCAGTCTTCAGTGTCACATCGTCCTTCAGGAATCACTCTAATATGCTGATTTGCTGCTCAAGAAACATTTCTTATTATTATCAATGTTGAAAACAGTTTTGCTGCTTAATAACTTTGTGGTAACAGTGATACATTTTAAAAGATTCTTTGATGAATAGAAAGTTCACATTCCTGTAGCTCAAACAGTGAAGCACAGCTCTAACAACGCTTGGATTTGGATTAAAAAGTCTGCCAAATGCAATGTAAATGAAAATGTTTAAAAGAACAGCATTTATTTGAAATAGAATGTTTATCATTTATTTCTTTTTTTTTTTTTTTATCCAAGTCTTTAAAATGTGAAATGTCCTCCAATTTTTGTTATTAATGCTATTATCATCATCATTATTATTATTGTCATCATTATTTTTACTATTATTGTTTTCTACTATTATGTCTGTTGTACTTTTCTACATGTTCCTTTGTTTATATACTTCCACCCCCCCCCACACCCAGTTACACACACACACACCATGTTGGCGGTCATGTATGTTTTGTTGACCTTGGTTATTTTGTATTTGATTTGTCACCTGTAAATAGTATATCTGTTTGCATAATAAAAAAAAGTGAAATGCCTTCATGTTACTTGATAAGTCTAAATACATTAATACTGAAAAAAAACACATAAAAAATACCTTATTGACCCCTGAATGTTCCTGACAAACACACAAAGCTCATGCAAGACCCCCAAGTTGTTGTTCTGTTGCAGTGTACTCACTTTGTGAACGGAGAGTTCTCCAGGAACCGTGGTCTCAATGTTGCCCCCAGCTTCTGCAGCCAGGTCCACCACCACTGAACCATCTTTCATGGTCTCCACCATTTCCTTAGTAATCAGTACAGGGGCCTTCCGACCTGCATAATAATTTCAGCACAGTGAGACTGGTAAACCAAAACCATGACTGATATGCATTTAATAAGGCTCCTCTGATGTGCCTTTTATCCGTGCAACCTAATATATTGATAAGCTGTTTTGCGGCTTGTTGGTTTTAAAAGAAAAACGCTATTCTGATAAAAGTGGAACAGACTGCATGCATTTTACCAATCTGAGCGTGCTAAAAACTGCCAGGTATTTAGTGTACAACAAGTCCAACTGGTGGCTCCATGGCTTCAGAGATGAAAATAAAATAACATTGGAGTAACACCAGGAGTGTGCACAAGCATGCAAGAGTCACAGGAACTGACTTCAAATGCCAGCGGTACTGAACAAGCAACACAAACTGGAAAAACTCTCTGCCAATCTAAAGCAAGAGCGACACAAAACAACCCTTATGTCACTCAGGAAACTTCATAAACATTCTCTGTTATAGACACCTGATTTTTATTAGCTTTCAGTCATGGAGATTAAGACAAAACATGCTTCAAATAAACATGAAGCACATCTGCAGCCACAGAGCTGTTAATAGGTAATTACGCTGTACGTAATTAGTAATGTCGGGTAATCCGTTTCTCTTTTCAAATGCCAGCAAAAGTCATACAAGTATCAACTTAAGGATCCTGAGATAAACCAGGATCACGGTTAAAAGAATAGTTAAAAAGTAAACTTAAAATTGACATTTACTCACCCTCATGTACTTTTAAACCAAAATGTCGTTATTTTTCCATGAAAAGCTACAAAATGAACTTAAGAATCATAATTTTTTCCACTGTTCATCATGACTTGAGACTGACAAGCTCCAAAATGGACAAGGAAGCACTATAAAAGCACCATAAAAGTAGTCCACAAGTTTTGTTTGCCATATTCTAAGTCTCTTGAAATCAAACAATAGATTTGTGATGGAGAGACCAAAATGAAGTCATGCAATGATAAGCTTCACCTCTGCTGCAGCTCTTAAATAGTAAGTTCACGAATTTTCAAACAGCTTTGTATTGTTACAATGGCAGTAGTGATGCATGTTTTTTTTCCCCCTTGCCATCTGCACAAAAATATTCCTGTTTATTTGTCAGCAAAAGACTTTCAACAGCTCCAGGGCTTTTGTGAAAACTACAGACTGTACTTTTTCCACATTTTTGTATATTCGCTTAAGAATAGTCTGATCGATTTATTAATAAATAAATAAACAGACAACCTTTATTAAAATCCCATATTGCCAGTGGTGATTTACCCCTGCGTCTATGATGCAGGTTAGACATCAATAACAGGTTGGACATCATATTTCCTTGTAGAGCAACAGTAAAGGTGAAGGAAACTAGTCGATTTTGACTTAAAAACTTTCATAAATCTTCACAAGGCTTAGAATATAGCCAATAATATAGCCAATATAGAAACATATGGACTACTTTATGCTGCTTTTTGGGCCTTCTGAACTTGACAGCCTATGAACACTAAAGAAAAAAAAAAAAAAAAAGATTCTTGCCCATACAGCACATAGGTTTGTAACAACATAAGGCTGAGTAAATAAAGAGTAAAATCTAAATTTCTGGCGGAACTCTTCCTTTAAAAAGTCAAATGGAAAAATAAGAGCATGTGCAAACACCACAAGACTTATTATCTGCAAGAGTACATGCCAAAGAGGGCATGTGATGGAAAAAGCGGAAGATGAGATGGAAAGGGAGTGAAATGAATGCTGCAGGTGTGCGTACCGGGGATAAGCGCAGTAGTGATAATGATGTCAACATCCAAACACTGCTTGGCAAACAGCTTCATCTCTGCCTCGATGAACTCCTTGGACATCTCCTTAGCGTAACCGCCCTGGCCGTCTCCGGACTCCTTCACGTCCACCTCCAGGGGCTCGGCACCCAGGGACTTGAACTGCTCCAGTGCGGCCGCTCTGGAAGAAAAGGACCAGACTAATGCAACACTGCCACCGAGAGGAAGCTTGCTGGAACTGACACTGATGGAATCAGTCAAGCAGATGAAGTTTCAAGTTTTATGTTCCAAAGCACAGAAAGGATGTGAATTCTAACTAAATACACCAAACTTGGCTCACGCTGGAAGATCATAGTCATTAAATCATAGTAAAATGTAGCTTCTTTTTTTTTTTTTTAATCTGTACATTTCAAACCATTTTGGCAGGATTAGCTATGACATCACGGTTTTCTTGCACAAGACCTTTTTATGTCCTTTTTATGTCCTTGTTTTAAAAAACGAAAAGAAAAAAAAAAACTTTCAGATAAAACAAACATCATAAATCTAAACTAGAGCGGAACAGTGACTCAAAACTCAAATTTATAAATACTGACAAAAATTGGAAATAAAAGAGCATCTGTCAGATTTAAAAAAGAAAAAAAAAAGGGGGAAAAATACACAGAACATTTAGCTGCACGCGAGAATCATCAGGGTCAATTAATGGAAAAAGGAACAAATGTTATAACTCACATTTGGCAATTGTGATAAAAATTGTGGTAAACTATGAACAACGCAACGTGGTTCTAAGGATGTTACGGCACCCCCTAGCACCACAAATGGACTAATAACATCTTTAAATCAGTCTCTCCTGGTGTCCTCCAGTTTGATAACACTTGCGAAATATGTTAATTGGACAAATAACCTACAGTAGGTTAGAGACAGAAAAGAAAATGGAAACTTGATTTGAGATATTTTTTTTAAAAGTAGTGTGGAGATTTTTATAACACCACCTACATATATACACTTATATACACTGCCATTGGGATCAGTAAGATTTGTTTTTTTAAAGAAGATCATGCTCATCAAGGCTGTATCTATTTGATAAAAAAATACAGAAACTGGAATTTTGTGAAATATTATTGCAATTTAAAATAACAGTTTTCTATTTTAATATTCTTTAATAGAATTTATTCCTGTGAAGCAAAGCTGAATTTTCAGCATCATTACTTTAGTCTTCAGTGTCACATGATCCTTCAGAAATCATTCTAATATGCTGATTTATTATTACTGTTGGAAACAGCTGTGCTGCTTTTTTTTTTAGTACCTGTGATACTTTTTTCAGGATTCTTTGACAAATAAATTCTAAAAAAGAACAGTGTTTATCCAGTGTTTATTATTTTTTTGTTACAATACACACTACTATTCAAAAGTTTGGGGTCAGTACATTTTTTTCTTTTTTTCTTTTTTTAAAGAAATTAATACTTTTATTCAGCAAGGATGTGTTAAATGGATAAAAAGTGATAGTAAACACTTATATTGTTAGAAAAGATTCCCATTTTGCAAAAAAATACAGTTCTTTTTAACTTTTTATTCATCAAAGAATCAAAGAAAAAAGTATCACAGGTTCCAAAAAAAATATTAAGCAGCACAAGTTTCCGTATAAACACTAATAATAAATCAGAATATTAAAATGATTTCTGAAGGATCATGTGACACTGAAGACTGAAGTAATGATGCTGAAAATTCATCGCTGCATCACAGAAATAAATTACATTTTAAAGTATCCATATTAAGAAACCAATATTAGAAATTGCAATAATATTTCACAATATTACTGTTTTTTCTGTATTGTTGATCAAATAAATACAGCCTTTATGAGCATAAGAATCTTAAAAACATTAAAAATCTTACTGATGCCAAACTTTTGAACGGCAGTGTACACTATAAAACATTTGGGGTCAAAAAGGTTTTTTGAATGTTTTTGCATATCATTAAAAAAACACTTTAAAAAAAAAAACTTTCTGAACAATTATTACAACTAACCTATTTTAATATATTTTATAATGTTAAAAATCTATTTCTGTGATGGTAAAGCTGGATTTCAGCAGCCAAGCCTTAGTCTTCAGTGTCACATGATCCTTTGACATGAAACATTTCCTATTATCATTATTGAAAACATTTGTGTTACTTAATATTTTTGTGAAAATTAATGCATCCTTGCTGAATGAAAGTATTAGTTTCTTTCAAAAAAAAAAAAAAAAAGAAAAACCATCTTAAGCTCAAATAAAAAACACTCCGGACGCGTGTGTGTGGTTATGCCAAGCATACCTTAGCAGGAGGAACCTTCCCCGCGGCTGTGATCTGACCAGTAAAGAAGCGGCCAAAGTTGTTGGCTGCCAGGACCACGGCTTTATAACTGCCAAGAAAAACAGAGGCACATCAGTCACAGCTGCTGATGAGGCAGGAATCAAGACACTTCACACTGGCCACAAATCTCACATTTGTTGACACTAATGACATTCAAGATTTAGGTAAACGGGTCACAGCAGACTGGCCTGTGAAGTCTGACTATTTGTCTAGTATTTCCCACTAAAAATAATAATAATAAATTTAGAAAATACAAAAAACCACAAGACACCACAGGTGAATAGGGCAATTTTTTTTTCACTTTCTTCAAATAATTACAGGACATTACATTCTGTATTAAAAGTTTTAAAATATCTTAAATATCTTTAAATATGCAAATAAGGAATTATCTAATTTAAATAAAAACATTTTGCAAATTAAACATTGCATACAAACAGAACAGAAATCGTAATGTAAAAAGCCATGTTCAAAATTATTATTTAATTTTTCCGCCATATTAGTGCTAAAGGTTTACAGACGGGAATTGGATATGTTAATTAAAAAAATTATATAATAATAATAAAAAAAGAAAACATGAAAAGAAAAGGAGAAAAACTAAAATAAAATTGCCTTTAAAGCAATGTATTGTTATTGAATTCTACATGCGTAAAAAGAAAGTGTAATGAAATGTTTGTATTTTGGATGTTTTATTAATCAAACATAAAAAAAAAAAAACAATAAAAACAATAAAGAAAAATAAATTAATAAAAAAGAAAAGTAAAATAAATAGCCTTTAAAGCAATGTATTGTTATTGAATTCTACATGAGTAAATAGGGATGTAACGATTAACTGCGAGCCGGTTGAAAATCGATTCAAATATGTGACAATTCAAATCGGTTGAGATGCTAAACAAATCGCGATTCATTTAGGGGTAGAAGTTTATAAGAATCCAAGTCTGAGGGGAACTTACTGTCTTTAGAAAAGTTTAGATGGTATTATTTTCGTTTCCGCTTGCCTCTGTATAATGCATATTAAAGTTAATATGTGCAACGCTGCTTTGTTTACAGCGGAAACCAAGGAAACGCTTTAAGCGCCACCTGCTGGCAGAGAGTGAATCTGCGTCTCATTCAGCTCGTCCGCAGATATTTTTTGTATAGTTTCACAAAACTGAAGTCAAACCATTCTGTTTTTGCTTCAAATTTCGAAATTATACAACCTAATTTAGATTAAAAAGTAAATAGATAAAGTGTAATGAAATGTGTATTTTAGACGTTTTATTAATCAAACAAAATAAAAAAGATCAATAAATAAAAATAAAAACAAAATAAAATAAAATAAATAACATTTAAAGCAATGTATTATTTAATTCTACATGTGTAACTAGATAAAGTGTAATGAAATGTGTATTTTGGATGTTTTAATTAAACTAGTCTGAAAGAAGTCATGTTATGGAATCAAAATTGGCCAAAAATCTTTATTAGTTTTTTTATTTATTAATATTATTATTAGTAGTAGTAGTGTCTTTATTATATAATTAAAAAAAATATATATATTTTTTTTTGCTTTAGATTGCCTTACCCAGCAATGTTGGCCATGGAACTGAGGGCGTCATAACCCTGAGCAATAGTAACACGGGGCACCTGGTCCATGGCCAGGACGGTGGCTTTGCGTTGGGACAAGCAGTCCATCAGCTCAGGGTTCTGAGCGGGATAGATGAAACTGACGAGGGTGGCTCCTTCACTCATGAGGTCGGCCTCATGAACTCCCAGAGCGGAGTTCAACATGGGTGCACGAACCTGTGGCGAACGGCCAGAGAGAATGAGCGTTGATGATGACACTTTAAGTGAAGGTAACATAAATGAATCTAACAGTACCTTAAGCAGAACATCAGATGCAAAGACATCATTGGCGTCCTTGATGGCGGCTCCTGCTTTTGTATACATGTCATCTGAGAACTTGGCAGATTCCCCTGCACCAGACTCCACCACCACATTAAAGCCCTGCTTGATGAGAGCTTCCACTCCGGCTGGAGAGATGGCCACTCGACGCTCATTCTGAAAGATTTCCTTGGGAACGCCGACAGTCAGCTGTTTGTATGGAATGCCTGAAGGAAGTAACAAAGAATTACAGAATTAAGCAGAGTCTGGAGAGGAACATATCATTAAGTGTTCGTGACAAATGTAAAAGTTTAAAAGGTGGGTCCTGCACCAGCAGGGCAACTGTCATTGAAATTAATGGGAATGATAACAATTAGCTTTCAAGGTATTATGAAAAATGTTAGAATTGGTAGACAATTAAAGTGGTCATATGATGCGATTTCAATTTTTCCTTTCTCTTTGGAGTGTTACAAGCTCTTGGTGCATAAAGAAGATTTGTAAAATTGCAAAGACTAAAGTCTCAAATCCAAAGAGATATTCTTTATAAAAGTTAAGAGTCAACCACACCCTCCTAAAACGGCTCGTTCTAACACGCACCCACATGTCTACGTCACGATGTGGGAAGATGTGCATAACGCCGCCCAAATGTTCACACAAAGAAAGAAGGCGTAACTTTTATTCTCGCTGTAGTATTGTTGCTGCCGCTGGCGCCGCTGCCATGTCGTGGAGACGCCGTGTGTTTTGTTGTGAAAGTGAAACTACTTTGTTTGGCCTTCCAAAAGAGGATGATATCCGCTTCGTCATGCCTGGAGCTGATCCGTGCTGATCGCGGAGGAAATACATCAACTTCGCGCGGAGACGGCATCAGAGTATGTTAAGGGGCGTAACATTTCCGTCACACGCTTGAGGGCATTAGGCCAATCACAACGCACTGGATAGCTGGCCAATCAGAGCACACCTCGCTTTTTTAGAACGATGAGCTTTGTAAAAATCGACGCATTTCAGAAAGGCGGGGCATAGAGGAGAAACAATAATGTACATTATATGGAAAATAATGTGTTTTTGAACCTTAAACCGCATAAACACATTGCATTACACCAAATACACAACATAATGTTCTTTTTAGCAACGTCATATGACCCCTTTAAATAAAAAAAACTATTCACATTTTATTTTAATATAAAATCATTATAAATAAATGCTATTTTATTTATATGGATACACAGGTTAACAAAGTTATCAGCTCATTAAGAAATACTAAATGTAGGGATGTCCATCAATTTGACACCAAGTTTCTCAAAACTCATAAAGATACTTTAGCTCCTGTTATTTCTCATTTAATTAATTTATCATTTGAATGCAGTGTTTTTCCTACTGCATGGAAGCAAGCCATTGTTTCTCCTATTTTTAAATTCGGGGATCATTTCGAGGTTAGCAACTATAGACCTATCACCATACTGCCAGTAGTCTCAAAGGTTGCAGAAAAGGTAGTTCTTGAACAACTGACATCTTATCTTAATACAGCTAAGGTTGGTTTACACTGCATTCAATTTGGTTTCAGAGTAAATCATTCTACTGAAACAGCTAGGCCTACTTTACATTTAACAGAGCAAATAAAATCTAGGCTTGATAAAGTTGTAACAGTTGGTGCTATATTTTTAGATTTGCGTAAAGCCTTCGACACAGTTAATCACAATGTTCTTCTTTCTAAATTATCTAAGTTTTAATTTTCATCTGGGGCTTTAGCATGGATTTACTCATATTTATCAAATAGACAGCAATGTGTAAAAATCAAAGGGGTTCTTTCCAATAACTTAAACTGTACAACGGGCATACCCCAAGGATCAATATTAGGCCCTTTATTATTTAGTCTGTACATTAATGATCTCCCAAAGCAGTGTGAAGGGATACAAGTGCAAATGTATGCCGACGATACTGTTATTTTCACACATGCGAGAACAGCAGTTAGCAGCTGAAAAGCTAAATGTTGCTATGGAAAGGATTACACAGTGGTTAGAGCAATCGTGTTCTTCCAATGCAGATATTTTTATACATGGTGAAAAGATAGAAATTGTTACCGAGTTTAATTATCTTGGTTTAACGCTGGACCTGAACCTTAGTTATAAAAAAACAAGTAAAGAAAATCGTGAGGACTATAAAATATAACTTGATAAATTTCAGACAAATTACACAATGTCTACCCACTGCTGTAGCTAAGAATTTTATGCATGCTACAATCTTTTCTCATCTGTCATACTTAGGGATGGATACCGAAACCCGGTATTTAATCGGTCCCGGGGCTAAATTTTGAAAGACCGGAGTATTGATAAGCTCTGACGTTAACGGTTCTGCTATCGGTACTGGAGAAATTAAGAAAACACGCATACATTTATTATTGCTATATATACACATTATCTTGCAAATTCTCTCTCACCAGAGTCGCCAGCTGTTTTTCAAACATTTGTCTATGATGCATTTTTGTTATTCGCAATTCAGAAGCGAGATCGCACTCACGCGGCGGAGCTTCAGCACGCGCAACATGAAAGCCCTGTTTAATTATGATAGAAGAGAGAACTAAACATTCAAACATCTGCTTACACTTTAGGCCTGTGGCGGTTTTAAGCAAATTTTTTTTTTTTTTTTTCGGTTTTTGTTTTTAAAGGATTATACAAAAGAAGACATGAGGTAATACCGTTAAAACCTTAACGATACCCATCCCTAGTCATACTGTCTGACATGTTGGGGTCAAGCAGGAGAAACGGTTATTAAACCTTTAAAATCTCTTTATAAGCAGACTTTAAAAACTCTGGACAAAAAGCCTAACCAATATCACCACTGTAGGTTTTTGGAGAAATAAATTTTTTTGAGCTTTAATAATTTTAGACTTTTCTCAAATTTGTGTATGGTATATAACATTTTAAATGGTTTGGCCCCTTCCATACTTCGTGATTTTGTGCATTTTCGCTCTACAGCCTCTGTAAGATGTACTAGATCATCATTTACTAGTGATTGTGTTGTTCCTTTTCGTCATTCTGTCTTTGGATCATCGTCTTTCTCAGAGAAAGCTATTATTCATTGGAACACTCTACCAGAAGACATAAGGATGTGCACATCTATTGACATTTTTAAACTAAAACTAGAATCTTATTTAAAATCAACTCAACTCTGTAAATACTGACATGGTTGTGGTTTAACTGGACGCTATCTTTACTGTTCTTTTTTTTTTTTGCTCTGATAGGATGTGTACAGATTTTACTGTATTGTATATGTTTGTTGTCTTATGTTTACTTATGATTATAATTACCTGCCAAGGGACCGCGGATGAAAATTAGCCATTGGCTAAATTCGGTACAATGCATGAAATGGAAACATTTATGTTAAAATTGTGCATGGTCCCTTTTCAAATAAATTTAAATAAATAAAAATAATATAATTAAAAGTTATATTTCATTATAACAATTATCATACAAAGCAAAGTTTTTTTTGATATTGTACTTTAAAAAAAAAATAGATACATTAGGTTTTAATAATTTAGTAGATTTAAATCTAAAATATTTAACACTATCTTTACATGTGGTATTTTTTTTACACATTCATACATTATATACTATACATATTTTTTAAACAAAATAAAATAGATGCATTTTATTTTGTATTATATATTAAAAATCTTTACATTGTATTAGTGTTATGTAAGAACACATTAGATTCGTTTTCATTTTAAATGTAATTTTATATGCCATAAAATGTACAAATTCTTTAGATTAAAAAAAAAAAAAATAGTACAAAAAAAATATTCTGAAAATTGGATATTCCTATTTTAAAATTACATCACTAGCAGCAACTCATGTTGTGATTCTTTATATCTTTAAAATGTTCACCTTTTTAATCATCTATAAGAAATTTGACTCAATCCTCAGGCATATTTTCTGTTTAGAGAAACTAATACCACAGAAACAAAGTGAAGTGTGAAAAGCTGATCTCAGGCTGCTCTCATAGCCAGTATCTTTTTTAGACCATTTCTAACCGTGCATACTCTCCATTTTGAACTCAAGGATAGGTCAAAGAGAAAAGCAGTACAATAAAGATAAGAGTCAGACTAACAACTGGTGAAGCAGTTCATAAAGACCAATGGGTGGTTTAAAAGAAATGTGTAAAACCTTCAAGACCTTTGTAATGGACTGTAGGTCCATGAGGTCTCTGTAAGACTTGTGGTTTTACAGTTGCGTGCATTTTTACAGTAAGACAAGTCTTTGTGACTTTGCAACAGCTCCAATTCTGCAGTCATAATTTCAAAAATATAACTGAGAATTCAAGCTATAAAACAGAGCATGGGATGGGTTTTAGGATGTGTAATAAAGTAAATCAAGTTGAATTTTTATGCACAGCTTCACTTTATGCGTCTTGGTCTGTAAAAGATGTGCAAACAACATGTGGTCAAGACAGGCTGAATATGCATCAAGAAGTCATCCAAGACATGTTCTGCTGTTGCTAGCAAGAGGTCGCTTGTGGAAAATTCCACCACAGGCCTGATCTATAGATAACAACATAAGCTCACGTGAATCACTGCCCGGAGGCAGACACACTGAACCAACAAAGAGCAAAGACAACTCAAAAAAGTATTTGGACACTTCAGCCATATGTAAATATGAAAAAAAATGAATGAATGTCACTGCATTAGATATCAACTGGTGACATTTAGCATTACAAAAATGACATTTTCTTGGAAACCTGCATTACTTTGATATTTTGCTATCAAATGCAATTAAATTTATAGCTGCATACATGTTTAAATATGTTTGAGGCCACTTTATGTCACCAGATTTAAAACTATTTGATTAAAAAATTAACAGGACAACTTAAAACAGTTTTGCTTTCTGGCATATGCAAGGGCAATTAACTTTTTTGTTGTTGTTATTGAAAACAAGAGACTATTCAAGAGCATAATGCCAATGTCAAACCTGGCCAATCATGATACAGCTTTATAAAAACAACATACTTTATAAAGAAATTTAGACAATTACACACTACTGTTCAAAGTCTGGGCTCAGTAAGATTTTATTTAATTGAAAAAATATATATACTTTTATTTAGGACACATTCAATTGATCAAAACGGATGGTAATGACATTTCTGTAACATATTAGAATGATTTCTGAAGCATCATGTAGCACTGAAGATTGAAGAACATGTAGCTTTGCCATCACAAGAATAAATTACATTTTAAAATATATTACAATTTAAAATATTTTTACTGTATTTTTGATCAAATGTAGCCTTGGTGAGCATAAGTCAATTCTTTCAAAAGAATTTTAAAAAATATCATACTGACCATAAACTTTTGAACAGTACTGTTTCAATAAATAAATAAATAAATACATAAATGAATATAAAATTATTACTAAGTATTTCAGGTGTTTTCCCCCCATTTCCAGACTTAAATGGAAACAAAGTGAATATATGAGGCCCAAAAACATCTTATAACCACACTGAATTCTGGCAGTCACCACAGACATGTGTTTCTTTTCCCAGCAGGCATTCTCTCGCATGAGTCCTGGTTCCTCAGCTGACACACTGCCAGAAATAACCTGCCTCAGCTGTCATTACCATTCTTCCCCCTCTCAAAAAAAACATCTGCCATTAATGGCAGGTCTCCAACAAACGCTGTATCCAAGCAGCCAGTACGCTACACAGGTCACTTACAGTGCACTCATTCATATCCCGAGACCTTCAATGCAGGTAATAGTGGCAGAACAAGCAGGGGAGGGACACACTGACCTTGAGGGTCACTGCCCATGGACTGCTACAGAAGAGTAGAAAGATGTTTGGGAATGTTTCATTCGCTTTTGTTATACTTTAAAACTAAATCTGCTGAGGTAAAACAAATTATGTTTATGGATAAGCACCAGCAAAACATACTCAAGGACTTACTGAGGGGGAAAAAAAACGTGATTTAATGTCCTCAACCACTTCAAGTCACCCCAATTACTAAAACAGAATGTGTTATATATCAACTCAATATTCCAGGACCGTTACCTGGACTAGCGAGGCGAGAGAGGGCTTGATGGGTCCTAAAGAACCGCACGCATGGTGTCTTCACCGTCCGGACACTCTTAGCACAGGCCAGCCCAGAGAACAGGGGGCTGGAACAGCTGGTGGCAACCACGCGCAGAAGACTCGCCATCGGAGACGCAAGGAGGAGCTGTGCAGTCGGAACGACCCTCCTCCTACATGTGAGGGAGAGAGATAGAGAGAGGGAAGAAGAAAAGTAAGCCGGTTGACCTATCCCATAATGCTCCACTCTGCCCCAGTCACTGCAGCTCAGATGTTTACACACCTCCAAGGTAACACACATATGCTCACAGTTCACACAAGTGTGTGACTGTTAACTGGGCATTGAGTCACGAGGTCCTCACACTTTTACAATTTTTTTAAGAAATTAACACTTTTATTCAGCAAAGATGCATTAGATTTAACAAATTACAGTAAATAAAAATGCGTCAGTTTCTACAAAAAATATCAAGAAGCTTATTATAATCCTACACTGATAAATAAGTAATGTTTCTAGATATGTGAATTTTAGAACATTTTAATCAAAAAAAATTTTTCAAAATTAATTTTGTTTAAAAGAAATCATCATTTTATTACACACAAATTATTATAATTTTATGGCATCTACTAAACAACAATTGATCTCAAACTGGCATTTAATGGCATTTCAGGCTTTATTTTGTACACCATTTTCTTTTAAGTAGCTAATAAAAATAATATTTTGTTTTTATAGCGTTTCTTAATTATTCTTAATTATTCTCCATATTATCTAAAGCCTCTAAAGAACTTCACGGCTCTTTGCAAGTCTATTTGTACCGACACAAAAAGGATCAATTAATCCACATGGTGAATCAGTCAAGGTCACACTAAGGCAAACACTGAAATGTGTAGAAGTGTATTTGTTTAGCTAAGAACTATCGGATATGAAGGTGATAAGGGTTTTGCTGAGTGGGACAGTGCAAGTCACACAGTAGCAGGAGGCCTTGCAGGTCCTTTATTGTCACCATAAACACTGTCTGCAAGAGTTGTCTCCAGAATATACCAAAAGAATAATTACGGAACGTCATAAAAACAAAGACGTCTTTGTAGCTTTTGATCAATTTAAATACATTTCAAAGAATCTTGTTGTTTTGTAATATTGAATAATACTATTCTATTAACATGTTTTAAACATCATAATGACACTGCAGGATTTTTACGGTTAAATACTTTTAAAGGGGTCATATGATGCAATTTCATTTTTTCCTTTCTCTTTGGAGTGTTACAAGCTCTTGGTGCATAAAGAAGATCTGTAAAGTTGCAAAGACTAAAGTCTGAAATAACGGTGTTTTTCCTTGTGCCTAGAGTTTGTTATTGGGCAACGCAAAAGTCATTCATTCAAACAGCTCAATGGCACAAGCCACGCAGAATTTCCGCACATATTTAGAAACACATTTTAATTCATAGAATGCGGCCCAAGCACAGCAGTCCTATTCATTCAAATCATCCGTTTGCATGGCTTATTTTCGGAAGGGCAATGCGGCTTCGGGGTCGGTGAGCCGACAGTGAATACAATGTAAATACTGACATTGTGGTCAAGACTTCTCAGGTAGAAGTGATACAGACATTTGATAGGTTTATTTTATGTCAGACAAATACTTTATCAAACATATCTAATAGGTCTCAGAACAAAGTGGGTCTTACAAATAGGCAAGGGACACCCAAAAGGTTGTGTATTCATGGAATGTGCAAGAAATACAGAGTTTCCATTTATACACCAGTAGACGTCTGTGTAATTTCTCTCTTTTATTTTTTTAGATCCATCCCACACATGAAAGCAGTGCAGTAGTTATACATGTATGAGGGCGTGGGAAACAATCAAATCACCGATTTAATTAAATGTGTGCAGACAGACTCTATTGGATTATCGTGCCAAATCTAGATCCAGCACCACGTCAGCGGACCAGAGGAATTACATAGGTCAGATGTGGGGCACCGTGCTTTAACTTTATAAACTACAAGGTTCAGACAATTATATTATATTTAACATATACGATGAGGGGGGGATTGGCATCAGAAATAACGGTGTTTTTCCTTGTGCCTAGAGTTTGTTATTGGGCAATGCAAAAGTCATTCATTCAAACAGCTCAATGGCACAAGCCACGCAGAATTTCCGCATATATTTAGAAACACATTTTAATTCATAGAATGCGGCCCAAGCACAGCAGTCCTATTCATTCAAATCATCCGTTTGCATGGCTTATTTTCGGAAGGGCAATGCGGCTTCGGGGTCGGTGAGCCGACAGAAGGCGGGCACAAGCGCTCCTTCCCCCTTCATTCTAACGTTAGCTTGTTAGCCAAGCAGAAACAATAACTGCAGGCTGTCGTTTGCATTTAGAGATCAAAGCAATACATGCCCAAATGCATTTCTTGCGATCAAATGACAAGGTGGAGGAGATCGATAATGAATTTGAAATTCTCACCGAGTCGAGTCAGAGCATCAATGAGCGACCTTTGAAAGCGGGGACGCACAGCTTACAGCCGCCACCCGGAAGCACTCGCGCTCACCTCTATCTGCGCCGTTCCTGTGCTTTCATTCCACCGTCAATCAACGCATGTAAATCAGTCATGTGCTGTGGGCGTTTGTTATCGAGATCTAACTTCTTCTTCTTCTTCTTTGACGTTTTATGGCGGTTGGCAAACCAGCTTTAGGTGCATTTACCGCCACCTACTAGGATGGAGTGTGGAGCTTTGACGTTGAAGGAAAAAAAAAATAATAATAATAACAACAACAACAAAAATTAGTAGTGATTCTTTAAATCCTGTTTATTAACTCTGTATCTTTGAGATACTTAAATAATATGTGAAACATTTCTATAGTCACATCTTTATCCTTTGTGTATCATTTACATGTTATTAAAATATGTTCAACTGTTTCAGGAAGATCACATTTAAAGATTTTTTGATTCCAGAACATAATTCAATCTTGCCACTACCATACGTTCCATTAGTTTACAATCGAGATCTAACAGACACTAGTTTATCTTTTGAATAGACACAATCTAGGTATAAAACACGATTTCGAACAGAATTTTAACGAAAAACAAAGTTTGTGTCAGACATCAGATTGTGTTGGGATTGTGTTGCCTTTGATTCAGGGGAGATACAAAACTGGGATAAACTTTGATGTAATGGGAGTTGTAAAATTGTATCAAGGTAACCATATTTACCAACAAAATACCATAGTTACCACAGTTATTATTTGACCGTGAATAAATTAAAATGTTTTCGGTTTCAAACATTTTTGACTAGTTTTTTAATTTCCGATTTTAATGTAGCCTATATTTACATTTAATTTTATTTATTTCAATGCTGACCAAGTTTTTTTTTTTTTTTTTGTAGTAGTAACAAATACTGCAGTATGGTATTTTGACCGAAACTATAAATATCTGCGATGAAATATTTAACAATTAAGAAATAACAAGTCGCAACTATCAATCAGAATAAACGATGGTATATTTTGGGGTAAGTAAATAAATAAAGCAAGCCACCGATAAGTTAAATGTAAACTACTTTATTAAAAATAAAATACTTATATCAATACATATTTCCTTTATTTATTTTATTACTATTTTATTATTATTTTATTTTATTTATAATTCGGTTATTAATATTTAACCGAAATCTCTGATGTGATGGCAATTTTTTGGACTTACTGAGATTCCACGTCAAGCAGAGGGCGGTAGTAGACAAGGACAATACTTCAACACTGAACTCAAGAAAATAAAAATAAAACTTTTGAGACTTTTGAGACTTTTGAGAAAGGAGCTTCGGATGACTAGGCTCTTGATTTTCTGCTGCAATGTACACCATGCAATTACAATTCTACACGCAGTCTGTTCACAAGCAACAGGCTATAAAGGGCTCCAAAGTCCAAACCACACAATTTTTGACATGATAAAAGTTTTTAGCCTGATAAATTCTTGCTATCTTTAACCTCTAGAAAATGGGTGAAACTCATGGTAGTTAACAGCATAGCAATACAAATAATAAACACTTGGTCATAAAAAATGAAAACAATTCAACAAGTAGCCTAACTCTGATATATGTTTTAAAAAATCCTATAAAGTACATGTAAAAAAAAAAAAAAAAAGATCTAATTAAACAACCTTTTGCATTGAATAGACCGTTTCCATATGTTCTATCAGTACTGGCTGGTGCTGTTTGAAGTTTCCCCTGTGTTTCTCATGTGTTTCTGTTCAACTAAATCCATTTGTGGAATGTCTGTGTACCATGACTGTTAACCATTAACTTCCACCCAGATTGCTACAGCCACTTCTCACAATTCTTCTCACACCTGGAAAAAAATTTAAGCTTTGCACTATAGGACAAATAAAAATCCAATGCATTAATTAAAAGAAGGCTTTTGTATGTAGATTAAGATTGTTTATGTAAAAAAGTTGTTTTAAAGGGACATGTTTAACATTTTATTTCATGTTTGGATCACACATAATATCTTATTTTTCAGTCAGTCTGAGCAATAATAACTTTGCTATCTTCAGTTTATATCTAAAAAATGTAAGCTTAACACTTTCAACCTTTTCTTTCACTTCCTAGCTGTTAACATCACGTGTGTTGGACATGCATTTCTCTAAGTAAATGTCTTTCTAATTTCAGTGTACTAATAAGAAACCAAATTTACAGTGTCACATCGCCTAAACTTTATTTAGTTTGATACCAAAACAAGTATAGATTTGCATGTAAGTTAGCCTCACAACAAGAAATACAGTAAGATTTTTGGAGTTCTGGTCCTAATCATCATAGTTTTGATGTCTGTTTTGCAGATGCATCGAGAGTGAACAATGAAGACTGGTTTGCCTTTGTGAATTATTATTAAAATGGTCTCTTACTCTTATTCAAACTGCCATATCGAAAACATACTAAAACTGTCAAGATACACTCTGCAATAAGATTGTCCACTAAAGCAATAGCCAAAGTAAATGAAATGTTGACAACTAAGATCAAGTCACAGTGAAGTTGTAAAGGGGTTGGGTTTCATCCTGCCCTTTCATTCTTCTCCTACAACAGCTCATCCTCCATGCAGACACAAAGTTATGAGGCACAAGAAGCTGCTCCACATGCCGCACAGCTCACCATTGCTTTGAAGCGCAGTTATTCCAAGAGTTTCCTGTAACAAGGTCAAACTCTAATGTGAACCAGAAGCTGCTATTTCTCTCTCTACCTCCTTACTTTGTAGGTTAGTGGAGAGTGTGAAGTCTCGATATGTCTCGTCTGTGGATCTTCCTGCTTCTGTTGGCACACTGGATCAACAGCCCGGTGCTTTCTGCAAAAGGAGGCAAGAAAAAACACCAAGTGAAGAATCAAAGTGGCCCTGCAACTCCCAAAGAGGACGTTGGGTCAGATGGAGCTCCCGAGAGTCCATCGGAGTCTGACTTCTTGGCTGATTTTGCCGGGAAACACCGCCTGTGGGTGATCACCGCACCATTGCACAGTGACAACTATCTGCGTATGATGGAGAAGCAGATCCAGGAGTCTGAAGGACTGAACTGTCGCTTGGCAGAGAGAGACACGCTCATCGTCACTATTATTCAGAACGCCATGATGGAAGGCAAAATCCAACGTACGACCTTGCAAGGAGAAGCCACTGTGGAGGTTATGGACTCTGAAATGGTAAGTAAACTTCTCCATTACCTTGAGCTGGAGGACCATACCTTCTCCATGCTGATTCTGAAGAAGAACATGAGGGTTAGTGAGAGATTTCCTTACCCGGTTCGCGTTGAGGCCATTCTTGAGGTCATCGACCAGCTGCCTGTGCGAAAGTTGGAGAAGGTCGCAAGAAAGGGGTTACCAGTGAAATGCAAGATCACAAAGAAGAGGTTAGTGGTGAAGAAACAGGGTTCTGGCAAGCGTAGGACCTTCAGTCCACAGAAGCATGCGAATACCACGTCCATCTTCCTGACACAGAAGACACGTCTTGACAAAAAGGCAACTTTGAGAAACAAAGTACAAGATATTTTGAGTGGGCGTTCACGATTCGTCATCCGTAAAACGACAGGCAGCTCAGGCAACAGCAAACCATCAGCTAAAGCAGGTTCAAAATCCGAATCTAGTGGAAATGAGAGGCTGAAGCACGATGACCAGAAGAAAACTCCAGATAGTGACAGACACCCAGAGTCAGAAACAGAAGTGAAAAAAGCTTCGGAAGCAGATAAAACACATGTTGGGGCAAAATTACATTTTGACACCCTCAACGAGGGGTTCAAAGGAGAGCAAACCGTTGACCATTCAAGCTCCAAAAAGAAAGGCAAAGGAAAGGATGGCAAGAAGAAAAAGGGGAAAGGAGGGAGGAGGAAGTCACAACGAGAAGCAGATGATAAGGAAAAGGCAGCTCTTAAAGAATTCATGCAAAACCTCAAAGGGAGAAGAAGACTTCTTGTGAGTTATTGATTGTTAAGAAGATCCATATTTGTAGATCTCCTGGGAAGAGTCTTATCTGATTATGTTTTTTGTTGTTTTGTGTGGCATAGGTGATTTCATCCCCAAGTGATGTCTCAAGTCAGTATATCAAACAGAGAGATGATAATGAGCTACGTAGCTGCGAGTTTTCCCAAAGAAAGGTCTCAGTGCTGTCCATCATGGGTTCAGAACGTAATCCTACACTACACATTCAACACTACCAACAAGGTAATGTATAAACACCTTTTTGCACATTGTACATAAAATAAACCACTTGTGAACGTATTTATGAAGCTTATTAGGGCTGTGTTGATGCGGAGTTCACTCAAAAGAGCCATTTGTTCATGAATTGAACCACTTGTCACGTTGTATGTTATGGATTCACTTAAAAGAATCAGCTCAAAATAATCATTTGTTTGTTAATCAAACTACACTGGTTTTGCTGTATGTTTTTCATTCACTAAAAAGAACCAGCCCTTTCGAGAATCATTTGTTCATGATTTGAACCAGTCTTGTCGATGTATGTTTTTGATTCCCTTAAAAGATCCGGCTCTCAAGAGCCATTTGTTTGTGATTGAGTCATATTTGTTTTGCTGTGTAGTTAATAACATTTAAATGAAGTACATTCAGATCGTTCTAGCTTATGCATTAGTGTTGGGCTTACTGTGTCGCACAATTGAATGTAAAAACGCCTGTTGCTTCTTTCGAAACAGATTCCGAGTCTCCACAAGCATCCCTGCCAGAAAAGTTCAGAAACCCTGAGTTAATCAGCGAGATCCGCAGAGAATATGGGCTTCTCAAAAACTTCTCAATGGTGTTGACTGACTATGACCTGAGGCCTAACGTAAGAACACTTATTTTCTCCTAATTCACAGTGACTTTGAAAGACTACCGAATCAAAGGCATACTTCATGTGGTTTTAGCTTAACAGGGTTTTCAACAAGCCAACGGCTCCTTCCGATTTACTGGATTACATTGACAACTTTCCATCACGTCGGTCTGAGAAGGAAGAGGAGAGAAAACTTCCGTCACCCTGCTCTAAAGCAGAAATGAACAATCAAGAGGAGAACTCGCTTCTGAGGTAAACACCTTGAGTTTCCCCAATGCTTTAAGCTATGATTAATAATCATTCCAATTGTTCTGATTATCATATGTGAATTCTCAGGTTTATGTCCAAACGAAGACTTCTAATCATCTCAGCACCTACTGTAGATGACTACTCATTCCATCAGCAGCTTCAGGCGCTTAATGGACAGGAGTGTCCACTGGGTACTGTATGCTTCATGTTCTCTGAGCTTTTGTGGATGTCTTCAAAAATTATCAAATTAAGAGTGATACACTCTTAAGAAATAAAGGGTCTTTCAATGGGAATCAGTGGTTTCATGAAGAAACTTTAAATTTCCATAGCAAAAAAAGGTTATTTTATAGTGGAAAAGGGTTCTTTAGATTATTAAAATGTTCTTTTGGGAACTCAAAATGGTCCTTCTATTGAACCATCACTGAGAAAACCCCTTTTTGGAACCTTTATTTTTTTCTTTAAAGAGTAAATGATATATTATACATATGGCAGCCTAACTTAAAATTGAATCCACATGGACAGGTATTCGTCATTTTGCCTTGTTGAAGATTGTGGGTACTGGATCGACAGCTTCAGGAACAGTGGAGTTTTTTCCATTGAATGGTGAGATTTTAAATCTCATTTCTTCCTCATTCATCATTTCTTGCAAGTAACATCAAATATTATAGAATGGCTATGGAATATTTATCATAACCTACAGGGAAAAGTCAACCCGAGAAGGAGACACTTTCACAGGATGTGGTGGAGAGTCTCAGAAATCAGCTGAAGATAAACCGTGACTACTTCAGCATGCTGGTGGTGGGTAAGGATGGAGATGTAAAGGCCTGGTTCCCATCTCCAATGTGGTCCCTGGGAAGCATCTATGACCTTGTGGACTCTATGGAATTGCGACAACAGGAACAGAAACTGCAACAAACTCTTGGAATTCACTGTCCAGATGAGAATACTGCTACTTACCATAGTTACACAGAAGAGACGGAGGACAGCTACTTGTACCACAGATCTGAGGACTAAAAGTCATCACAACAAAGACATTAGACATGCATATTGTGTACATGGCATGCATTTGTCAACCCCATATCATGTGATGCAAAACTTTACCTCTAGGACAGCTATCTTACCTGTTGTTTGCTGTGTCCTGTAAAATTTCACTTCCCTGCACTTGGTTGCACATGCTACGATGCTTAATTATAGCTAAAAGACATTGCGTGCAATTCCTGTTTTTAAAAGCTGTTGACATTAAAGGCTAGATTTCTAAGCTGTAGAAAATGTCTGAGTGTCTTTATGAGTATTGAGTTACACTACTGTTGGGAATTGGTAAGATTTTTTTGTAGTGCTGGGCAACGATTAATCGCAAATAATCACATCCAAAATAAGTTTGTTTATATATGCGAGTGTGCTGTGTATATTTATTATGTATATATAAATACACAGTATAGATTTGAAAAATATTTACATATACATATGAAACATTTTTCTTAATACCGGTACATAATATACACGTATACATAAACACAGTACACACATATATTATGTAAACAAAAACGTATTTCGGATGGATTAATCACTAACACTAATTTGAAAACTTTTTCCCCCGTGATGGAAAAGATTATTTTTTAAGCAGCAATTATGCTTTTACAATTATCTCTCATTTTCATTCTAGTATGTTGATTTGGTGCTCAAGAAATTCAAAAACAGTTGTGCTGCGTAATATTTAAAACTGCATACATTGTTTTCAGGATTATTTGATGAATGGAAAGAACAGCATTTATTTGAAATAGAATTCTTTTGTAACACTATCAATGCATTTGTCACTTTTGGATTCATTTAATGCATTCTTGCTACATAAAAGTATTAATTTCTTTGAAAATGTTTTGCTTACCTGAAGTTTTTTAAATGTTCTATATATCTCTCTATAGATCTATATAGATATATATATTTTCCTCCTAATATTACTCCAGTCAACAATGAGTGTTCAGAGAAGAAAAAAAGTCAAAATGCTTTTTGACTTTTTATGTGTTCTCACTGTATTCAATCATCGCGCTGAGCAGGGAAGCATATGCGAGTATAGGAAGAGCAATTGTGCAGTATGGGACAGGCAAATAGATTTGATGAGGAGAGAGATATGGCTTCCTGTGATGACTGTGCAGCGGTCTGCCAGCAGATAGGGGAAGTAGCCAGGAGTGGGCAGGCACTTACAGTCACAAATAAACTGAAGCAAACAGAAACACATTCATCAGTCCGGTTGTGAGCTAGCAGTCCATGTGAACATCTGGGAGAGGATTTTTTTTGGCTCTACCACCATGGTGAGTGCTCTTTCTGGTTTCATACCTGAATTGTCACATTATTGACTGGTGTCTAACTTTGGCAGTTTTTAGAGATACTGGTTCAGAGAAATGTATGATATGAAATCAGATGGTGAGGGTGCAGGAGTTTTTCTGTGTATAAACTATCTTTCCTAGCACACTGCGTTTATCTGATAGTTTGTCTACTTAACTCGTTACTTTTCACCTAAAATATTTCTGTTGTTCATGCATTTTTCATTATCACAGACTTTGTTTGTTAGATAAATAAGTAAAAGAATACGCAGAAAATAACCTGCTATGAAATTAAATGTTGCTTCTGTTACAAAATTTCACATTTTAAAAAGTTAATCTAGGGAACATTTAGGGGATTTTATCATGTATTTTTGCAAAATTAGATTGTGTAAAAAAAAAATTTAAAAAAAGATTATGAAATGTTTGGTCGGTTTTTGCTTCACCGACACAACTCTGTTCCTCTTCATCAGAACACACACACTTAAGTTTCTCTTGAATTCCTCTACCATCTGGTTTCATTGCTTAGATGCACACTCTTTTAAACCATAGATCGACTGTGCTACAGACCAGTTTAATTTTATATCTGGTTTTGCTCTTTGTGGTCACAGCAAACCATTCAGATTCAGCTCAATAATACCACATTAACAAAGTGAAACTACAGTAGGACACACATTTTAGATTGCATCACAGGCACAATGTGGGATCTCCCAAATCACCTTCTCATGGTAATCTAAGGTTCTCCATATACATCTGAGAAATACACACTGACTATCCATTGGCTCTTTGTTAAGCACGTGTTAACACACGCAAGGTGTCATATTCAAAACACACATTACACAAATCATCTATCCAAAGAATGGAACTATGGACTTTTTGTGAGACTGCTTTGCATGTCGGGAGCCTTGAACAGTACAGCTGTTGTTAGTAGTAACGGCCATAAATAAATAAATAAAAATGTATTCTGTATTTACCTCAGTAGATGTTAGAACAAATGTTTGAATGCATAAAAAAAAAACAATGCTGGAATAACAAGAAATATTCTCTCTGATTAGTTAATATATTACATTAAGTTATTCATTTCAGACATACTACAGCAATTGTGAAAAGACTTCTATTTTGCTATCGGAATAAAGAAAAAAAAATAGTTTTATCTAATACACAATAAACTTTCTAAAAAAAAATCCTACTTCAAAACATATCACAAATCAATATTTCTTAGAGCAATACGAATCAATACAGTTTGCTTTAATAACACTTGCATACAAACATACACTTATTTTGACAAACTGAATTACATTTACCTCTGACCCTGTGTCTTCACTTCATTTGAGCACAGCTGATTTTCTTATGACAGCCGTTTGATGTCAAGTTGCACAGAACCTGAGGCCATGTCTGAGATTACACAGACATGCTCTTTGTGTGAACTCACTGCAATAGATAAACTACCAATCCAAGTGGCATCTGCAAACAAATGATGTCTCAAGGTTTTTGGTGCAAGTTCACACAAGCAGAGTAAATACAGGTGTAGTTCATCACTTCAAATATGGACGTTAAACTAACCTTCACAACTAGAAAATCTAGCAGTCACGGTCACCTTAAATTATTTAACCATGCAAAATTACTTCAGATCCTTCAGAAATTATAGATTATAGGCCTATCTGGTCCCCATCATGGGACACTAGTATACTGATTAATCAATTAATCAGAAAGACCATAATAAAAATAATAGT
>NW_015645543.1:651287-681965 GCF_001515625.1 Sinocyclocheilus rhinocerous
AATACACATGTATATTTAAGAAAAATATGTTACGTTTATATATGACAATTTATATGAACATAAATATATACACACACACGTAAATATTTTCAAAATATATGCTGTATGTGTGTGTCTTTATATATATATAAACAAATACACACCGAACACACACACAAACAAACTTTTATTTTGGGTGATTAATCGCAATTAATCATTTGACAGCACTAATAATAACACACACAAAAAAATTTATATATGTGTATATATATAATAAAAATAATAATAAATTCCTGACACAACTCTACAGGACTGCGTTCATCCCTGACAAAACTGTGCAAAACTTTTTTTTAAAACGGAAACGGTGGTGCGTTGAACACTCCGTTCTGATGACGCAAGAGTTGCAACTACGGCAGCTGAGAAGGCCATCTTTGTGTTCTCTTTGAAGAATTTTCAGAGCCTGATGAAATCTGTATAAATACGTGTTCAATACTGCAAAATACACTCGATATTACAGTCACTGCCATTGCGGTCCAGAATAAAAGAACATCCCAATCGTGTGAAGGGATTTGTGGAAACTGTGGTTCTTAATTGTGATCCAACATTTGCCTCACATTTCAGGATGAAAAGACAAACACTTCAGGTGAAAGATACACTTCTTACCTCAAAGACTGTGTTATGATCTATATGACTGTGACAAACTCTTGTCTTCCCTGTGTGGAAATCAGGGAGGCGGGGTCTGAGAGCAGCTGTGCAACAGAGTTTGCCCTTTTATTGACACTTCTTTAAAACAAACAAAAAAGGGAAGCACGAGGGCTTTTCAGCATTCACTCAAACAAAAAAACAGTCTCCAACCAACAGTCGTTTCTTTCAGGCAAGGCACGAGACAGCATGGCACGCTCCCCAGGCAGCCTCTTTCACTCGCTCCAAGCCCTGCTTTTTATCCTGTCTCTTGACTCACTGCAAAATGAGAACACCTGTTAGATTTAATTAACGAGAGGCGTTTCCCTTAACCATCAACTCTCCAGCACTCGTTCTCCATCTGCAGAGGCCTTTAAACCACGCCCCGCTTTCCACAATGACCTTATTATTTTTATTGTGAGTATTAGGCTAATCATTATTGCTGATCACTGTTGTTGTGCTATGATATTGTAATATTTACCATTATATAATCAGAGGGGTATAGAAAAGTTTATGAAAGTGTCACTCCACAATACAATAGCAAAATATATAAATATGTATAGTATTTGTATGGAAATACGCATGGACCAATCACTGAATAGATTTCCTTATTTAAGAATATTCTCAGATAAATTCACATTGAATGGTTAAATTCCTAATATGAGTTTACATTCAACACACATTTGACAACAAAGAATTTTCAAGAGAATACACTATGGTAAGGAAACGAATCGTCATCACAACCTTCAATTTACTTAGGTTTGTGCCAGTAGACGATAGTATCATGTATCGACAATAGTAGGAGATATCGCCTGTTGCTGATTTCTTTGACGACAGCAAGACGATTATTATTATTATCCGTCAAAAATATAGGCGCCTATCTTTAGTGATACAGCGCGAGAGTCGCTTCAGAAACTTGTCGCGGCGTGGATGGTGAGTAAGTGATCAGCTCCGGTGGCTGTGTCGGAGCCGTAACGCGCCGCAGACGTATGCAATGTAAATGAGGGGTAAGAGATTTATTCATGATACAATGTAGGTAGCTTCACTGATTATAACGGGAGTGTTTTTAAAGAGCATATAATACTCGCGCTAGACTGAAGTCAGTTATGATGTTCTTTGGTAAATATTCTTTGCCCGTTTCTGTTTGAATAACTGAGGAAATGTAACTGTTTGATTAACTACTCGTCGTCAAACATTTAAAGAACATTCTTCCTCTCCTGAAAGATTTGTAAACGAGAAACAAGAAAACGTATCTCAAACCCCGTTGCACACCGTTTCCAGGAAACATGTCGTTCAAACCGGAAACCGTAGCAAAACGTTGCGCACCGGTTTGAGCTTGAACTTGCCCCAGTTGTAACGTGTATGTTCCCGTTTTTTCCTGTTTGTCCTTTTTTGATCATGTTTCCTGTTCCTGTCCTCATTGTGTTAATCTGTATCCAGCTGTGTTTGATTAAATATCTCGTTTTCCCCTTGCATTTAAACCCCGTGTTTCCCTGAGTCTGAGTCCGCTGTTATATGTCATTCTTGAGTTCCAGTATTTACCCCTTGCTTGTTTGATTAAAAATCTATGTTGAAGTATTCTCCTGCGTCTCCTCATCCCTCCCAGAGAGATCGTGACAGAACAGCAGACCAACAAAAAGTGAGCGGCGCCTCTCCTCCCCGTGTTTCTTTTGCGTTTTTGAAAGTTTTTTTTGTTTTCCCAGTTTCTCCCCGCGATCATAGAAATCGCCACTTGTTTCCCCTTCGTGGAGTACGCTTGGGAATTCGGCGGGTTCGCCGCGGCGACGGCTTTGGACGACGCCACGCTCAACTCGCTGTTCTGGATCGGGGCTAATTACCATTGCCCCGTGGACCTCCGAGACACCACTGGACTAAGCTGGAGGGAAAGGATCCTCCGGTGTCTGGAGAGCGTCCGGCCCCGATCCAGAACCAGCTCGCCGTCAAGCCCGCCGGCCGCCGCTGACTCGGCGCTATTGGACATGGCACTACCAGCCCTCCTTCGTCTCCTGAGTCCCCCGAGTTAGCCAGCCCTGCTCCTCCAGAGCGCCTTCCAGTGCCCGCTCCTCCAGAGAGCCCTCCAGTGCCCGCTCCTCTAGAGTGCCCTCAAGTGCCCGCTCCTCCAGAGCACCCCCCAGAATTCCTCATTTTCCCCAAGAAAATTTGGGGGGGCATATGCCCGTGGCCGTGGTTAAGGTCACAGAGGATCCACCATGGCCTCCTGAGTCTCCTGATCCGCCATGGCAACCTGAACTGCCTGCTCCGCCATGGCATCCTGAGTCCCCTGATCCGCCATGGCAACCTGAACTGCCTGCTCCGCCATGGCCTCCTGAGTCACCTGCTCCGCCATGGCAACCTGAACTGCCTGCTCCGCCATGGCTCCCGGAGCTCCCTGATCCGCCCTGGAGGCCTTCCCGTGTCCCTGTCTTGCACCAGCCTCCAGGGCGCCCACCCCCACTCCCCGGTGGTATTGTTACGGCGCGGGACGCGCCTTCCGGGAGGAGGGAGTAATGTCACGTGTATGTTCCCGTTTAGTTTCATGTCATGTTTCCTGTTCCTGTCTCCTCGTTCCTCCCAGAAAGATCGTGACAACAGTGAATATGGGCAACAGGATAAACATAATAGTGAAATTCTAAACTAAATAACATCATAATCAATAATAAAAAATAAAATAAATGATGACTCAATTTTCTCACAAAACTACAAACCCCGAGCTTTCAAGTTTGAATTCTTTGTGTTGAGCTAAGATATCAAACTGTTACCATATGATTTTCCGATCAGAGTTCACAAAATATCAACTTTCCACTGTCCCATTTTCTCATGCATGTGCATGGAGCAAAGTCTAATGTCACCACACCTATACTTTTTGTCTTCATTTTGAACAGTCTATTGTCTTACCATTTAAAACCTAACAAACTTAAACAAGATGCAACTTCTATAACAACAAGATGCAAGTCACTGTAAATATGTTGGTATTTTTTATAGAGAAAGACTGTAAAAATGCTACAATAAAAACCTTAACTTGATTAATTGTAAGTTGATTTTTCTTTAAATAATTTTGTTTCAATCAGTAATGTACACTGGGAAGTTTTTTGTTATATCAGTTATTTAGTTTATTGATTTAGTTTATTTTAGTTATTTCAGTTTTGTTTATTGCATTAAATTAATGTCATGTGAGTTACCATGGTGGTGTTTTGTCTTTAGTGTATGACCCTGTGCATCGTCTATACATATGTTTCTGGCAACCACAGCTGCTGTTTTTACTGCAAAATTTAACAGGATATTTTTTACAGCAATGCAAAGATAGAATATATATGCCATCATACATTTGAAAAAAAAAGTGTTGCCTTTACTGTATATCCATATACAGAAGTGATGTATGAGGTTTAAAACAACTGAAATTTACTTGTGAGAAAAGTCTACAGTGCTGTTGCGTGTCAAGAGCATAGTGATATTGTAATTGGTTGACCAATGTTAGTTCCTGTGTCTAACAGTTTCTCTTTTTTTGCTCAGTGAGTCAACAGCACAGTGTGTACCTCTGGGTCAGGCCAGTCACATTAGAAGCTAGTCCAGAGCTTATCAGCTCTTCCTGGTGAGAGGTCTGTCCTGATTCAAACACTCGTTACCAAGGGTGCGTCACACACGTCACCCAGAGTCTCTCATTTATGGCTTGGTATCGCTAGACATGTTCACACTGGTCCAGAGGATTGTGTTTCTGTGAAAACAAAGACATGTAGCTTTGAGATATCCGGAAAAAATATAGCTAGGTTACACATCAGGAACATATTGCAGACACATAAATTACTTTTTTTTTTCCAGAAAGAGATTTGCATCCAATTGCGTGAAATTTGAATGACGACCAGTTGACAAACGGGCTTTAAAACTAAAGTTATTTTATGGTTATAAAATAACATTTCATTTGCTGTATCCTGTATTTCACTGTGGCCTACACATCTATCACAAATTATATATATACTGTTAGAAAAAAAAGTATTTTCTTTTCATCTATTTATTCTTTTGTATATGAGTACTATATAGTGAGCGTAGCGACTTCCTGCTAGTTTGGTATGATAAATGCTCTCAGTTCCTGTGTGATCACAGACAGTTCTCATGTTCAGTGCAGTTGACTACAAACAGCTCTGATGGAGAAATCAAGTATGCTAAGTTGTACTGAAGACCCAGAATCAGAGGTAAAAGATATTTTATAGATATCTTTAACTTGCAATGTGACTTACATGTCAAATATCTCTGTTTTTTTACATGTTTTACTCAATTTATTAGACAGACAGCTCAGGTGGCTTATTCAAAGTAATGAGCATAAATCTGATAAATCTTTGTAGAGAATCAATTGACTTCAATAAATCAAAAGAAATGCACCTGACATAAACTTAACCCTAATTCAAAAATCTAAATTGAACACACATTCAATAAGACAGACATTGGAAGTATGTAAGCTTGAGATTTAGCATTTTACACTGCTTTGATGTCAAGTTTGTAGTATTTGCTTATATTACTCCTAGTATTATTCATATTGTATATAAATATATATTTTTCATTATTTTTTAAAGTGGACAGATTATATTGTATTTGCTTTAAATTGCCAACCAATCCTAGGCATGCTTGTCAATGAACAATGTGAGCAAGATATGTTATGATACATGTTTTTATTTACTTTGAAAGGCTTTTAAGAAATGTTGACGCTCCACACCAAATTAACGAATTAACCGAAACCCTTCATTGTAGTCTATCCTGGTTATGAATTGTAGAGGCCTATAGGAAGGAAACCTCTGAAAGAGTTTTACGAAACATTGTTTCCCAACTGAATTATGCAGTTGCAATTGAGCGACACACTGGTAATACAGTGCAGACTAGTTTTGGTCAAACCATGAAAACTGCGTGACCAAATATCATATTTGTTAGAGCGTCGGCTCGTAGTGTTCATGGTGGTGCACTTTCATCTGCTTTCTTTGTCATTTTTTGCTCTCAAAACAACACTTTTTATGGTGCCAAGTTCATGTTTTTGAAAAGTGTCATAAAATACATACATTTAAATGTAACAAAACCTATGATGTATAATAGTAATCACAAACAGATAAAAGCTAAACCAGAATGACGAGAACACAAATACGGATGTATACACTCTACCCAGGTTTGTCTTGGTTCCTCAAACTTTGACTTTCAATCTTTACTTGCAGGACAACAAGTCCGACGTAAAAGCTATCATGGCTCGTTTCCAAGCAGGAAGTGTATCTACGGAAGGGACTCCAGGTGTTCGTCCAAAACCACCTGTCCAGCCCACCTTGTCTTCAGGCCCAGCGGTGGCTACTAAGAAGCCTGTTCTTGAAAGTAGCTTATCCGGTGGAGTAACTACTACCTCAATTGCCCCTAAACCTAAGAGCACAGTCAACACAGCTAGAAGCGCTCCAGACATGCACGGACCTCCGAAGTTAAAAGCTTTTGGGACTAGGTTTGAAAACACACAAGAGAACAACAAAGTCAACTTTAAAGTTCCTGTTAAACCCAAACCACCAGACTCGTCCCAGTACTCTGAGACTCCAAAGGTCCCATTTCCAAAGGTGCCACTACAGAAGCCTCCTTCAAACATCATGGCGAATGATTCAAAGGTAACAAGTCCAAAGCCAATGGCCCCTATGGCAAAACCACCCTGGGTCAAAGATGCCCCGAAAGCTGAAGACAACAGCACTAGCCCTAATCCCACTCCTCCAAAAATGCCATCAGCACCCAAACCGAAAAGCACCATGGCTATGCTACGCCAGCAGCCGGAGGAAAGCAGCAACGTGGAGTCTGCTGCGAAACCTTCCATAGTATCTAATGTGAAACCATCAAGTTTCCGTGTTAAAAACAGCTTCATCAAACGAGAGGAAGGCGTTAAAGAAGGTGCTAAAGTACCAAGTGCTAATGAGTCAGTCTCAAAGCCTGTAGCGTCTAATAAACCCAACATCACAAGAAAATCATCTGGACCTCCTATACAGACAGCCAACGATGATCCTTCGGCGCCCAAGAAGAAACCTTTACCCAATACCTATGCTTTGGGCAGCGCTCCTGCCAAACCCAACAGACCACCCAAAGTCAACCTTGAGAAGTTCAAGAAGGGCTCAGAGGCTACAACAGAGAGTGAGTACTGCCTGTCTAGCACAAAATGCGCAAGCTTTCTGTATGGCAGCATCTGAGGTAACAAAACAATAAGCAGTAAGCACTTCATCAGTCACATCAAAGCCACAAAGACTTTGTACCCAAAACAGCCACTGCTCATACACAAGCACAGTAGAGTAGACTTTGGGTCAAAGTGGTTTCCGTGGTTTTGCTTGTGACTGCTCTGCTTTCCTCTGAGACCGTTAGCAAGCCTGCACAATATAATAAGCACCATAAAGCCATAAAGATGAGAAACTGTGAGCAGATGCATATCTTAGTCAGTAATTTAAGTGCAAATGAGAAACATCACATGACTGTATCATTTATGCACTTTGACACCGTGCAACATACTTGTCTTTGATCTTTAGTTAGTTAACACACAATATATTATTACAGCATGTGAATCTGCATCAGAGCGCACCATCATGAAACGAACATTCAGGTGCATGTGGTATCGAACAGCAATAACAAAATATTGGAAATTCAAGATTTCCTGCATGTGCTGAGCTAACTTCCTCATTTGAGTTTCTTTTTTCACTTGAGAGCTGAAGTCAGTGAAAAAACAGGGAAGCTAATTTAAAATAGGAACATAGTTTTAGAGATAGCTTTCATTTTTAACTTGTGATAATGGTGAGATCCTGTATAGGACCAGGTTTTGCCCTTAGCACCGTGTGAAACTTCCGTTCACCCAAAAATAAAAATTCATACGCCATGTTGATTCAAACCTGCTTGACTTTCTTTCTTCTGTGGAACACCAAAGTATACATTTCAAAGAGTGTTTTTGTCCATACATTGTAAGTCAGTAGGGTTCTTTTGAGTTCTGAAAGGCTAAGAAAGTCATACAGCTATGAAAAGGTATGACATGAGGGTGAGTAAATGATGACAGAATTGACATTTTGGGTGAACTGGTCATGAGGTTAACTATTTTCTTGCAGGTCCAGGACCAAAGAATGTAACTCCCCCTCCCCCACCCGCCTCTCACCCCAGTAGTCAGCCGCCTCCACCCCTGCCCTCTCAACCCTTACGTCCCAACCTGCCCCCACGACATCCAGGACCTATGTGAGTACCGCAGAAATGCCTCACTTAGCACTGTGACCGAATGATTCAGGTTATGACAATTTCTTTAACATCTGAATTTGGTGATAATTCACATCCTTATATCTGTCTGCAGAATTCAAGATGAAAATTATGATGATGTGGATAGCTTTAGAATGGGTAAGACCTATATATTCACTAACACAACCATACTCACAACACTGCATTTAAAAATACAGTGAAAATTTAAAGGGGTGGTTGACTGTGCTTTTTCTAGGCTTGATTGTGTTTATGGGGTGCAGTCTAACATGTGTTAATGCTTCGTTTTTTTAAAAACGCACTATTTTTCACATAATTTACCTTTATTCTACACCACTCTGTCCCTTCTCCTATAAACGCGCTGATGATTTCCTGTTTTTATGAAGCCCCTCCCTCAAAAATAGGCAATGGGCTCTGATTGGTTAGCTGGCCCAGTCTGTTGTGATTCGCTAAACCACCTAGTGCGCGTCTAATCGTTACGCCCCTCACCTCACCCCATACCCGGTGTTGTATTGTAAATAATGGCATCGTCAATATTGCTTATCAATTTGAGCCCAAATGAGATGCAGAGGATATTAGTGAAGAGGATCGCGCAGAACCTGTACAAGCACACGGCTCTTAATGGTATGTTTTTTGTTTGTTGTTGTCTCATACTTTTAGATACGCTGTTATTTGCTACTGCTTCTGTTAGCTTCTAATATACGGTTTTATCCTGATTAATGCTTTAATACAGCACGGCAACTGCATGCGCGTCCATGTTTAACGCTTCTCATAGCTATGTGAAAAATATCTATCTGTCTGTCTATACACATAAAGTGTATAATTGGAACAGTTCATTGTTGGAGCTGAGCTGGTGAGCTGATGATCTGAATGAGAGAGAGAGGAGATGCAGAGGATATTAGTGAAGTGGATCGCGCAGAGCCTGTGCAAGCATGGCTCATGATGGTAGGTCTTAGATTTTTTTTTTGTGTTTGTCTCATACTTTTACATACGCATACGCTGTTATTTGCTACTGCTTCTGTTAGCTTCTAATATACGGTTTTATCCTGATTAATGCTTTAATACAGCACGGCAACTGCATGCGCGTCCATGTTTAACGCTTCTCATAGCTATGTGAAAATAAGTGTATAATTGGAACAGTTCATTGAAGTGTATAATTGGAACAGTTCATTGTTGGAGCTGAGGTGGTGAGCTGATGATCTGAATGAGAGAGAGAGAGATGCAGAGCAGAGCGTGTGCAGAGCAGGGGGACGCAAGGAACAGGATTAAGAAAGACTGCTTTAGAACATTGATTTTGAAACTTGTGAATCCATTAGAATCACTAGAAAACAGAATCGTGATTCATATATGAACAGATTTTTTCGTGCTCCCCTAGTTTTGATGGCATGGCAACATCTCTTCCTCTTCTCTAAAGCAGCGCAGCATGTTGCATGTTGCATGTTCCCGGGGGCGGGGTTTATGTACATTTCTGGGTTTGTGACGTCACTCGTTGTAGTCCCTACGAGCCGTTTTTGTAGGCATTAAACTGCCATAATTTTAAAAGACTCCGTTTGCATTGAACTTTCAGCGTCGTAACTTTGCAAACATTGTTTATGCTCAAACAGCAACATTACACACTAACTAACGTTAAAAAAGTGAAATCGCAAACAACCACCCCTTTAAATATTTAAAAGAACTGTTTTCTATTTTAATATTCTAAAAATGTAATTTATTCCTGTGATGCAAAGCTGAATTTTCCGCAGTCATTACTCCAATCTTCAGTGTCACATGATCCTTCAGAAATCATTCTAACATTCTGATTTGCCGATTTATTTTTTATCAATGCTAAAAACAGTTGTACTGCTTAATATTTTTGTCAAAAAAGTGCAACTTTTTCCAAGATTTTTTCATAAACTGCTGATTTTTTCTGCTTGCTTATTTTGTAAGTTATTACTTAATCAAAACAACCCAACTGCAGTTTGATTGATATTACTTGGACTGCACAATAAAAAACATGATTTCTGAAAATAAATACAAATGGAGTTATCTGTTTTTGCAAATGAACTTTTCATATATACAGTATATATATAATTTCCATATTTTAAATTGATAGAAGCTCAATAGTTTATGTAATCCAATTCTTACTAATTTTAAATACTTTTTTCTTACATTTTATAATTATAGGCCAGAAAAACGAGGTAAGAAACATAGTGAAGGCATACAAATACTTTTTTAGAAAGTTTGTAGTGCACTGTCTCATGTCTCACCTCTTTTAGGGAAGTGGAAGTGATGGTGATATATATGAGGATCTTGATGATAGTAGGTAAGACATTTTAAGTTCTATTATTGCTGACACTGTCGGTGAGGTATAGCAGTCACCTCACCCACCTGGAACAGAGTGATACAAACAATTTTAGCTGCCAATAATCAAATGGTTAATTTCATGTTCTGTAGTGTTCACTTGTGTTTTGTGCTAATAAATGTTTAATGGTCCGCTTTACCACAGGTCTGCTGCAGAGCCAAGTCAACCTCAGAAAAAGCAAGAAAAAGAACTTAAAAATCAGAAAGAACGGGAGAAAAAAGAGAAAGATGCAATTAAGAAGTTTAAAGTAAGTAATATATGTATACTTAGCACTTATTACACAACAACTAGATATTGAGGTTTACTCTACTGGTTCATGGTGATTATAAAGGATTGTTTACCTGGTTTGTTCTTTCCTCAGATAACAACCCCCCTGCAGGTTATTCATCAGGTAAAAGCTAAAGCTGACTGTAAGGGTGGGAAATATGACCTTTCCATTAAGAAGGGCGAGTCAATTGATATCATTCGAATCACTGATAATCCAGAGGGTAAATGGTTGGGCCGGAGTCAAGATGGATCATGTAAGAGTTCACACTGTAAAAAAAAAAAAAAATTATATATATATATATATATATATATATATTTGATGTGAACTGGTCACTGATCCTCTGAGAAAAGATGAAGTTATAATTTCTCTATATTCCAGTTGGCTATGTTAAAACGGAAATGGTCGAGATCGACTTCAGCGTCTTGAAGAATAAAGGCCTGGCTCTTCCTCATAGCTTGGAAAATGAAGAGGTGTACGATGACGTAGAATCTATGGACGAACAATTGTAAGAGCCTGTAACACTTCCAAACAAAATTTTAACACATTTAAATTGATTCTGCAGAATTCCAAAAATTTGTACTAATAACTAATAATGTGAAAAGGCAGATTTGATCTGGATGCCACTTTAAGCACTTTTCTAGTCTCCAGTCTCTAGGTTTAATTAGAAGTTACACAGAAGCAAATGCTGCTTTTCGGATTTATATGAGAATTTGGTCACACTTTATTTTAAGCTCCAATTCTCGCTACTAGCAAACCATTAACTACGACTTTTGCCTGAGTAAAGTACTAATTTGCTGCTTATTAATAATTACTAAGGTAGTTGTTAAGTTTAGGTATTGATGTGATTAGAGATGTAGAATATGGCCATGCAGAATATGTGCTTTATAAGCACTAATAAACAGCCAATATGTTAATAATAGGCATGCTAATAAGCAACTAGTAATCAGAATTGATCCCTATACTAAAGTGTTACAGAGAATTTATATTTCTCTTTCATATTTCAGGAATATGAATGGGCAGCGGGGTAAGTTTTAATACAACTAATCCTTTTTCCAACTAATTGACTGTAAGGTTTATTTAATACTTTAAGTAGTAACTGTAAATGAAACAGTCTCATTTTGAGAGGTGATACTTGAACAAGTCTGCCCTCTGCTGTTTATAGTTGTTCTACCTCCACCACCAGATGATGATTTGTATGATGATATACCCGATTCCAATCTTAATCCAATCAGGTAAGAACAAATAATATAATATAATATAATATAATATATAAGGTTTGCAAACTGTGTGCATTATACTGTATGTGTGTGCCTGTACTACTGGATTTGTTGTTTGGCCACTCGTATTATGGATCTGTCTCACCCATACTACATTCCTCTGAAACCATAGCACTGGAGATCCCAGGTCTCTCTTAAAACCGCGCAACTTCTTGGACATGCTCAAAAGCTCGGTTGACTGGAGAAAAAGCCAAGTCCACAATAACGAGTAATTTTTACATTAGTAAGATGGAATCAGACAATGTTACTTTTTGATTTCCAATCACAATTGCATTTACAACCGCAACCATTTGTTCTAACAAAGCAAACTGATTAATGGTTCATTTCACAATCAATCCGATCTGTGCAAAAATGCCAAATAGCTCCTTCAAGGAAATTCTTCTGAGCCTCCTGTTATTAATGCTTTTCTAATCGTTTCTAACTATAACATTACTAGATGTGGATGATTTAATATTGCTGTGTCCTTTTCCCAAGACTTCAACCTCCCTTGATTTTGCTTTTTTTCTTACAGAAAATGATTCAATTTTAAATGAAATCAGTTGAGTGGCTTTTGCCCATAAAATTATCAAATATTTATATACTTCTAACAATCTGTTTCAGCATTCCTCCCCCTCCACAATTTACACCTGAAGGTAATCAAGGTAAAAATTATTTTTATTCCTATACCACGCCTTCCAATTAACTATGAAACCGACTGAATTCTTTTCACTTCAAATGTCTTTACAACACAGACGCTTCCCAAGACATATATGATGATGTTGATTCATTCCCTCCCACTCCATCACCTAGCAGGTAAACAGGTCTTACCTTAAGTGATTTACCATTAATGATGTAAAACAGGATGATGCAATGTAAAGACTTTAACTCTTAAAATGTACTACTCTACTGTATATTAGCACATTTAAATAAGCCTGTCTTGATGATAATGATATTTCATTATCGCAGCCTTCCTCAAATGATATCTAAGGTGACCAAAGTGCATGAGGACCCAAAAAAGCAAAAAAAGTTTGAGGAAAAAGAAAAGGAATTTAGAAAAAAGTTTAAGGTGCGTATGAAATAACAGTATGGCATTATGCTGAGTGACCTGTAAACACAGAGTGCTTTCTCGATTGAATTTATAAGCAAACAATTTGGCATTTACTTTACCAGTACGATGGTGAGATTCAGGTGCTTCATCAAGCAATGATTGCCACCAGTAAGAAGGGAAGTGGGAAAGACCTGACTGTACAAGCTGGGGAGACTGTGGATGTCATCAGCAAATCTGACCCTGACAAATTCATCTGTAGGAACAAGGAGGGCAAATGTAAGTGATATTACATGAGACCTGACCTACACCAGGACAAGCATTAGTAATGATGACATTGTAAAATTGACTTTTCAGTTGGATATGTCTCAGCCAGCAACATCCAAACAGAGTAAGCTACTCGGAAAGTTTTTTTTTTTTGTAAATTGTTTTGTCAATGTGTGAATATGCAAAACGAAATTTTTTACCTTTTTTTTTTTTTTTTAGCGATGAGGTCTATGATGACATTGGAGATGGTACGTAGCAAATTCATTAACCTAAACATTATGTGAAAATGTAAAATATCAATTCTCCTACTAGATGGGATGTAATTTAAAACTGGCAGAATGCAGACCTTATTATTAAAACAGATAAATAATCACTTAACACTTTTACAGACTGCATCTATGACAACGACTGAAGACCTCACACCATAATCATCTCATCTTCTGGTGCAGCTTATTATTTCTGGCGCTGATTATCTTCTTGGTTGTTGATGTCGAGTATATTTGTTGTATAGACACATGTAGTATTAGGTTGAAATAAACAGCCTAGTGCCATCATGATATCATACTTACCTTGCCTCAGTAAAAATAAATGGCTTCTTGCCCAAATTGGCTTCAAAATATAGGTTTTCAAAGACTTTCACTTTCTTTTTCCTATCATGTGTTTGATAAATCAAGCTGAAACTAATTCTAAGACGCATTTTTGTTCCTGAGTGAAAGGCAGTATTTTGTAACCAGTCTTCATTTTCTCATTTACTTGTGTTTTTGTAAATATTACACTGCAAAAGACTGAACCGTTTTCATCGCTTGCTAATAAATGTACACATTTGCACCCATTTTAAATTCAGCATGCTAATTACGTTGATTGAACAATGTTTACATCTATGTTCACTTGATTTACGAACAGAAAATTTGATCAAATTTTGTGTCTGGAAAATAATTATCTGTGGCATTGTATCATGGTGAATATATCAAAGTTTTTGTGTCTATTTGTTAATGAGGGATTTGTGGACGCATGAATGTTTTTAGATTTGTGGAGTAAAAATATTGTTTTTATTTTGAAGTGAAGGATTTTCTGAGTAGCATTTTGTGTTATTATTTTATTTTTTATACTAATAACGTTACTTGCTATTACAAGGCCGTAACCTTGAACACTGGGGTTCATATAAAGGAATAGAACTGTGAAAGAAATTCTACGTCTAATTCTAGTTCATTTTGAACTATTTGCAAATTATTTTTTAAAATATGAACACATTCATATTACACAACTCTTATCTGTATGTCTAATATGTCGCAAAACGCCTAATGTTTCACTTTGTTAATAACGAAAACGATACCAAAACGACCATATTTGAGAAAAATGTCCAGCAGTTTGCTCTAACACAAACATTTGCATCGCTTGATATAACTGTCGGTCGTTTTAACTTTTCTATCGTTAAACAGCTGTCAAATATTCGTTGTTTTGATGTTTACATAGTGTTACTTCCAACTTACCTCATTCTAATTCAACGCTAAAACCGGCTTCGCGCTGGCGCGCTCTCCTTCTGTGAACAGTAAGCCCCGCCTACTTTGATTTGATCGGCCATCTCAATCATGTTGGCATTGACTAGTGTTGTTAGACCAGCAAAAAAATGTTACTTTTAAATATTTTTGTCATCCTAACAACAAACAGAGGGCTGGGTATTGGAGTGCAGCAGCGCAGTACAAAAACAAAATAAATATATTTGGCAATTTCTAATTACGGGGAGCAACTTGTCCCCCTCAATGTCTATGGTAGTTACCGGCTTCTGAATGAATTTTTGTAGTTGATTCAAAATATCTCTAGCTATTGCTCTTCGAGAGTGTAATAATGGTATGACATCATTTTTGTTGTCAGATTTAGCCACAATTTAGCTGTACAATGAAGTATAACAAGTTATATGACAAATAATGTTTTTTTTTTTTTTTTAAGTCAGAGCAACATTATGAAAAAATCCTATTTTTATGGAATATTGCAGTGTTTATTAAATAAATAATATAAATGATGTATCTGTGCACTTGTAATTTAGTAGAATTCAAGTGTACTCAAGTGTACGTGTAACCTTTAATAGTAACCCCTCCTCACAATGACATCTCTTCTCTGATGACAGGAGGGCTGGACAAAAATCCAGTTGAGAAGCCATTTCACTCAGATATACATCATCATACACCATAAATTATTAATTTCTGCTTAATTGCTCTGAAGATGTTATAACAACAAAATACAGGAGAAACAAAAGAAAGAAAACAACAGTACAACAACATGGAAACCAGCCTTTATATTTGGTGTTTCTGTGGTCCTACAATGAGAAAGAATAACTTCTTTATAACTTCGAAAACAGTTTGTGGATTTTACATTGAGCACAGTAGCCATGCACAATGCACAGTAAATAACATGGGATACTGGTGACAGCTTGTTAGCTTACAAAAATAAGATATGTACAAAAGTTTTTCAACTGTTCACAAAACATTACACGTATTGCAGATTCTCTCCTCTCCAAAAAGAAACACTGAAACAATGCACAATAGTTTCTAAGTATGAATCAGTTCTTATAAAAAAAAGTCTTGCTTCTTTTGTCCTAAATGTGCACTTTTTATGTACAATATGATTCAGACACTGCTTTTAAAGAGCATGTATTAAATATCTATCAAATAACTTTACAGTTAAGTAGATATGCTTACACAATTTACCTCAAGAGTGAAAACATCCTTGGTTGAATTGTTGAACTTGTACCATTTCCGTACATCCGTGACTGTACATCAATATTCCTGCTCATATGTATCCAAAACTGCATCTTATAGGACAGTGTGAACATGTGCAAGAAACAATGTGGCAATCTTCCAGATGGCTGATATTTGTATTTGCGTGCTTAAAATAATATCCCTCATGCTATGGAGTATGATTATCTGTCTAAGCACCAGTGTATGTGGGTATAAAATTATGCATAGACTGAAAGAAAGAAAAAAATAGGACGATAAAATGATAGAACGATAGATAGACAGACAGACAGACAGACAGACAGATAGATAGATAGATAGATAGATAGATAGATAGATAGATAGATAGAAACATTTTTTATATCTTTGGCTGCAAAAAAATAATTTGAAATGTCTGCATATCTCTATCCAATACTAACACATTGTGTCTGTGAGCAGAAAACCAATAAATAGATGTCAAAGATTTATGCCCAACAATTCTGTCCTTTTATGTTTGATAAGACTAAACCTCTCAAGAGGTCTGGGCTAGTGCATTTATCCATGTATGTCATTTAATAATAATTTTTGTATTTTAGAGGCATGCATTTAAAATATAACATCATTTAAAGCATCAGTCTAACATCTAACCTCGCTAATCAAAGTCTTTCTTATGTCTGAGAGGAAACAGTGTCCTTTAGCTTCCATTCTCTGTCAGCTTAACCACTCGGCACCCAGCAGCACAAGATTTCAGTCCAAGAGATGCAACAAATGGGAACTTCCAAGAACTTGAAGAGAAACGTCTGATCTCACGTTGAACTGAAAGGCTTAAATCGTTGTGGAAGGCTCAGGGTGACTGAAAAAGCTTTAGGTGTACATAGACAAAAACAGGATGCCAGTGCAACAGTTTCTAATACTTTCAGTTCATCGTGTGTTGGCAGTCGGAGCTGAACACCTGAAAAAGAGGAGAACAAAACAGAAGCTGGAGATCTCACATAACAGATCCATCAAATTTCATGTAGCTTCAAAATATTATACCTGCAAGTATGTCCTGATATGACGGCCTCCAATGGCAAGCTTCCATTATGAACCTTCTTTGCACTTGTCGGGTATCCAGTGGTCCATCAACCCCCTCAGATATGGGATGAAGGACAGAGGCAACAAGAAAGCAGGGCGCACACAAACACACACATATATTTGTGTGTGTGTACATGTGTGATATAAGATATAGGGAAAAGAGGTGCAGCGGTTTGTGGAGGCCATTCAGTGCAGGTGAAGTCAATGTCATTTATGACTGGGGCTGATCACAGTCGGGGTTGGAGGGTAAACTAGTGCCACGTTGACCCGCTCCGAGCCATTCTTGGGGCAGATGATCTCAGTAAGTCCCTCAGGTCGGGGCTGGCTTAACAGCTCACCTATAATGCCAACAAAAAGATAAAATAGTTTTTAAGTCACACTGATTTACACAATGTAACATTTCACAGAAGATTTTACAGGGCTCCAGAATTTAAAATAATTGGCTCACCAAAATGATTTTTTAATTTAAAAATTACAGAATCACTTGATAAATAACACCGCCCTGCATTATATTTGCTGAATGAAATCCAACACTCGTTTCTTACTAATTTTGGGGTGCCTGTTTTTTTTTCTTTTTTTCTAGCATGTCACACTTTCTCTCAAATTATGATATGCATTTCGTGGAATTTTGCTTTCGACAACCAGGTGACGAAGTCCTGTATTATTCCATAATCACCAGAAAAACTACCACAAAGACATGATTCATATCTTCCTCTGAGCCAGATTACAACTATTTGTTAAATTTTCAGTCAGATTGCACATGTATGATTGATTCTGAAGACATTATTTTGTGCCTAATCTTGATTTCAAGGTTAGAATTACGGCCAGGGACAGAATAAAAAACAAACATGACCCTGATGTTTTACTACATCCAAGGAGTGACAGAAAATTACAGATTTTGTAGGAAAAGCGTATTTATTAATACTTATTAAAGTTCTTTGACATTCAATGGAGTGTTTGAACATTTTTCCACTCCTTTGCATATTGTAAGTTAAATTATACAATTTGTATCCATCTTTTCGTCATTTCATGAATCTTTTTGACTGACTCATTAAAAATAAGATATGATAAGAGTCATTTTTTCCACAAATTTGGAAGCCACCCACCAGCCCACATTATTTCACCTTTTTTTTTAAATTATGGCATTCCTAGTGAAAACCTACATTACTATTACCATTACAAATCTCCACCAATAAGAGCTCTTTTTTGATTATGTCATTCACAATGCTCCATGGGATTGTAGTTCTTTCTCTCATTCAAACCGCTTGTCTTGTCCGATTTTCGCATATGGACTCACACAAAGCTATCCTTTTGCCAATGGTGACTAGATTCTGAATTACTGACACAAATCTTTATTGTTTATTACTATTTCCATCCTTATATAAAGTATTATTCCATTTATATCCAAATTGTCTCAAATGTTCTATAGGAGCGCCTTCAAAATCTACCACAAGGTGGCGATGTTTAACAAGCTTTTACCTGATGTGTAAGAAGTCTTGCTGTCCCCAACAAATCACCTTACACAATGGCTTACAATAAGGGCTAAAGCTATTAAAGTTTATTCTATTTATCATTTAAAACTCACTGATCCTCTGAAGAACCAGTACCAGTTCCCGAAATACTGTAGAAGAGCATCTGTATGCCTTTATGAAGTAGATTATTATGACAGCTCGTCTTCAGGACGCAAAACCTGACGGTGATAAAATCTCTTAACGTCTATGGTACAAAAACAAGCACGTTAAATCCAGCCTAAGCAGCCTGAATTGATAGGAGAGCCGTCCATGTCTATAAATAGAGACCTGTAATGAAGGATTCCAGTGTGCTACTCAGCAAGTCAGTAAGCAAATGAGCACGTTCTGAGTACTTAAGGGGGATCAGACAAACAGCAGGAAGACAAAGAATTGCATCATGTGTCAATCCGAGAGATTATAGACTGCAGTCATCTGCACATCTGCTTCCATGTGATTTTGAATTCACTTTGAAACAAAAAGCCAAAATCTTCTTGATTTCATCAGATCTCATTTTCATTTAAAACAAGAAACCAAGATGAAAGAAAAAAAAAACCTTGAACTATTCTGAACATATTGTTATGTCACAGCAAAATAGTAATCTCTAATATTAAAAATATTTTCTATACAGTGTATATAGGATATTACTTGTGACCAAATGTTTTAAAGGGAATTGAATATATTTGCCCCAAAAAGTATTCAGACACTAAAAGTAGGCATGAAACATAAATTGTAATAATCTTTTCTGCAGTATATATGACTGCAGCGGCTTCTCGGGGGGAAAAAAAAATGTATGACAGGACTTGATTTTGCCCATTGAGAAATTATAGGATCTTTGAATCTTTGTTGTTTGCGTTAATGTTTTTGATTAAAGACTATGAGGGCACATGAATTAAAAAACAATGATGTGCATTGATAAACACTGCAATTTTGATTACATGACAACTTAATGGATGAACTATCCCTTTAAATAAATGTATTATTTTAAGACATGATGAATCAAATCTTACACATTTTTGTTTATTATTTTTTAGTGGAAGTATGAAGATGAACTATCCCTTTAAATAAATGTATTATTTTAAGACATGATGAATCTAATCTTACACATTTTTGTTTATTATTTTTTAGTGGAAGTATGAAGTCTGTTTCCCCTCTAATTCACCTCAAAATCTTTCTAAATGCTGCTTAATACGATATTTTACATTTTAACGACAAGCCTAAATTTTTTATTATTTTTTTTAAATTTAGAAGTCCAAATACTTTTTGAAGAAACTGTAGATTCCTTTATTTGTTACCTTAGCTTGCATGAAGTATCACCCCCACAGACTATAAATAAACTATAAATAATCTGATCTGTATTAATGATGTAATAATGCATCAGCCACTAATATTGCCCAGACCCATCATAATAACATCAGGTTTGATCTGGTTTTAACAACAGACAACCACAGGCTGGCCTGCTTAAACACATTTTTTTTCTTGAAGGCATCTCAGCGAAAAGTTTCCCAACCAGAAGGGAATTAAATTAATGCTATGAAGCTCAACGATGAAACTTTCTGAGAAATGATGTGCAATTAGAAAAATATGAACATTTCCTGTGAAAACTTGTCATTGTGTATTTTAATGCTTGTAACTATTTACATAATGGCATCACATTATATGCCCTCGGCACAGTGGCCCGACTCGTACAGCACTGATGCCATTAGCTCTACTGATTTCCAGCTCTCCATCATTCTAAATAAAGGAGGAATTCCACTAGACTGAACTTAGTCACTCAGCTGAAAGGTGAAGGCCAAAGCAAGGCCAATAAGCTAGTAACCAGAGTTATGTGAGATTAGCAAACAGTTAACACACAGTGATTATGAAAGGTCTTGTTTCTGATTCGCCATGTATTTTCTGTAGACAGAGATTAGGAAATTAGTCAGCAGTTCCTTTATGGGAATCATACAGAATAAAGGTTCTTGCTGATTCATTCTTTGTTATTTGCTCCTCCTCTAGTCTGGCTTATAGTTCTGCTAATGTGTGTTGTTGGAACGCAGTCATTTCTGGCATCAAAACTTAAGAATCTTCCATCTTTCTTGACTTTTGGCCTCAATAACATTTCTAGGTGCCTTTCTGCACTCGGGCCTGTTTGTTCCTCTGCCAGACTCTCCATTTGTGCATCACAATAGTTTTTTTTTGTTTTGTTCTTGCTCTCTGAGGTGCATTATCAGGTCCTTAAAAGGTAAACTGCACTCCCAGCAAAAGCTTCAAGTCAATACCACTGTACAACAAGACCTAGTAAGCAAGAATTGCTAGCAGGCTTATGGATAAAACACAAGAGCCATGAACCATGATGAGCTATAAAGGCCTGTGCAGTGAACAATGACTTCTGCAGACCTTTTTTTTTTTTCATTGTGAGTATATGAGACACTATATACTTCTTCATTCTTCCTTAAAGTCTACAGTTTTCTGTTATTTCTTTCATGACAACTCTGAGAGTTTAGCATGGTAAGACAATGTTTATGTGTTTGGTCTTGGCAGAATAGATCTGCTAGTACTGAGACTTGCTACTGCCAATACATCCACAGACATACTGCTGTGAGCATGTAGGAAATACTCCTGCTGCACATATAACATGCATGAAATTACCCCCATATAACATATATGAAATTACCCTATAGCAAATCTATACAGGTGGAGCTGGGGAAGGAGAAGGGTTTCTGAAATGCGCTGCAACTGCGACAGCAAGCACTTCCCGAGTATTTGAATGTTGAGCAGCTCAATGAATGCTGACGTGAAAAGAAACCAATCAGCTGCGACATGTGAATAATAAAATGATTATATCAAATTGAGAAAGAAGTTACAACCTATTGGCCTGCGCCATCTAGAGTTTCATGACAGAACTTTGTATTTATTGCCAAGGTGATAAAACCCAAAGTATAGTAGCGTTATAAAGGGACATTAAATGTTTAAAAAATGAAAACATAAAAAAAAAACTTTGCTAGATTTACGACATTACTAGGGATGCACCGAAATGAAAATTCTTGGCCGAAGCCAAACAAAAAATTAAACACTGGGCCGAAGGCCGAATACCGAACACGGTTTTTCGAGTTTTTTTCCCCATGTATTTTGCCAATTTTTTTTCACCATTGCATTAATCATTTCGGCTGCCGAACATTCAGTGCATCCCTAGACATTATGTATGTTAACTGCTTTATCAGTCTTGTGCTGCTACAGAGAATGATAGGAAATATAGTTTCCCTTCGTACACTCTCAGAAATAATGGTACAAAAGCTGTCACTTGGGCAGAACCTTTTCAAAAGGTATACTTTTGTGCCTATTAGGTTCTAATATGTACACTTTAAGTACTTATATGTACCTTTAAGGGTTTGTACCCTTTAGGTACAAACATGTACCTCTTGAAAAGGTACCGCCCCAGTGACAGCTTTTGTACCTTTATTTCTAACTCTGTCTCCTTACAAATCAGCTAAATCATTTCCATTTTTGATGTAACACCCAATTTTCACAATCTAATCAATCTATTAAATAAACACCAGCCACTTTGCTCATACAACAGCCTGTTTGACTACAAAATACATTCAATTGTGGAAGTAAAACGTATCTTATCTCTATTGTGCATGTTAACAACACACGATATGTGTAAAACATTTTAAAACATCTCTAAATAATCAGAAGTTCCTCTTCTTGATAGAAAGAGTTAATAAGTAATGAAAACAGGTCAGGTAGATCAGTGGTGAGACTGCTGGCCACATAATTGCACTGTAGGGGTTCCCTCCACCCCCATGACCCATTAGACTTCCCTCAGCCAAAAACGGGAAACTTTTTATGCGTTTTGCCAGTTCGTTTACACGACAACAGCGTTTTGGGGACTGATGCCCTGTCCACACGAACGCGGTTATTTTTAAAACAGCAGCTTTTTCTACGCAGTTAGGCCATTCGTCCACACGCAGACGCAGCACCAGTTCACTGAAACCGATCAGGGTGAAGATTTTCAAAAGCTTCAGTGTTATCATGTAGACAGCGAAACCGGAGTTTTTGTTATCTCCGCCTACTGGAAACTTTTTCAGGCTTCTGATTGGCCAACATGGCTTTACAGTTGAGATTATATCGCCATCTGTTGGTTTGGCATGCTCTTGACAGTGCTTCATAGCATGCGTTTGCATTTTCATGTGGACGGAGACTTTTTTAAAAACGGAAGAAGGAAAAACTCAGTTTATAAAAGTACCCGTGTACGTGTGGACATGGCTTGAAAATGCATATTTTTGAAAACAGGTTTCAAAGTGGAAGTTTTTGAAAACGGCACCGTTGTCGTTTCCGTGTAAACACCCAAAACGGAAATCTTTGAAAAACGGTGACGTAATGGGCATGCGTAGCACGTGTTAGGTATGTAGACATGCGCAGTACGTGTCGATTTTAAAGGCAAGCGCGAAGAGTACATGGTACTGTTGTTGCTGCTCAAGAGTTTGCTAATGCTTCTTCAGCAAAGTGTGGATTTACTTCACCAATATTACAACCAACAGCGGAGACGCATTATATACAACATATAATCATCACTTCCCTACAGGTACTGTTTACTAACAAGGTGGCAGTGCCAACTACTGGCCTGGCATACGTAATACAGCATTTTTGGCCGTTTTCGCGGATATGTGTAAACGCGAATTGTTTTGAAAACGTTGTCGTGTATACGTGAAACTTTTTAAAAACGCAAGGGAAAAACTTTTCTGTTTTTGACTACATCGTTGTCATGTAAACGTAGCCTTAAACTCCAAACATCCGGGGTGGCAATGTTGCCGTCATGTCAAGGTCAGGTCAGCTGACTCGCTTCAGTCCACAATTATTACTTATTAATGAGACCCAGGGTGCAGAATGACAGTGAATGGACTAATTATACTTTCACTGCTTGAGAAAGAAGTGTAACAACAACTAATGAAATATATAGCAATTTGTTTAAATTTGTATGTATATTGGGAAGTAACCCTTTCCTTGAAAGGCATCTCTTTGTCCCTACCGAAATGTCCTCTACTGTAAGCTATTAATACAAACACTCACCTCTGCTCTTACATTAACAATAACAGGTGAAACACTGCCACCCAACACCATGAGAAAGGCCAAAGCTTTTCAATAATGAAATGGAGGCCTAATCCTGTTACACACAATTCACACACTCTTTACTGGGAGGTAAACCTGTCCTATGCCTAGAGGCAGGGAGGACAAAAAGTTGAACCTAGAGAGAATTAGTTACCTACACAATAAATCTAGAAACACACTTCCACAAGGGCACACTGCAGTTTAAACATCCTGTACTCGCTGGGACAGGAAGCAGCAAAGAGAATGAAACAATGAGACCCATCTCCATAACAAAGCCCACTGTTGCTACACGGGCCACGGCATGTCTGGCTTCGACTTCACTCCTACAGTTTATTGCTCATACTCAAAATCTTGCATTCCAATGGCACATTCTTCATCTTTTGTGTTCTGTGCTCCAAATGTTCTATTAACAGTCGACCATACTCTATCACTAACTCTCAATAACTAAAACAATATGAAGTACAGTCAAAGGGAAATATGCAAATATCTGAGTCAGACATACCAGTATCTGATTTCATGATTGACTTTAAAACCTCTTTTGCACATTTAAAAAAAAAGGTTTGTTTAATGATTTGATGATGACAATTTTGGTTGATACCGATAAACTGATAATTATTTTCATGTTATGGCAAATAACCAATAAACAGCCAATATTCAATAATATTTCGTCTAAATAAATGACAAATAAAACACTAAAGTTAAAATAAATCTACAAGTGAGTGTGTGCATCACAACATCAATGAACAGTATAAAAAATTTGCTAGATTACATTTATAAATTGTATTCAATTATTAGTGGTTTTAAATATTTACTTTAAATGACGAATGGTGGCAAGGGTAATCTGTCTAAATGTAAAAATAGGCCAAAATGGGGGAAATGAGAATTTTATATAAAGGTATTATTATAAAATATTCTATCTATCTATCTATCTATCTATATATCTGTGTGTTGTGATAATATTAATAGCAATAGAATGGTGCCAATATATCATGCATTCCTACTAAATAGAAAGGATGTAATAAAGGATGTAAGTTAAAATAAAGGATGTACGTTATTTTTATTAAGACTGAAGCATGCAATGAGCTGTATGTCTGTTACATCTTGAATTAGACACAGAATCCAACCACAAAACACACAGACAAAAGACAAGCACTTGTCTAGCCCTACTGTCGCAAAGCTGTTTTATCTTTAACGCATTCATGCTGTGACTCGCTCTGCAGCCCTTTGTGAAGTCTGAAATCTGGGTCAAAGACATCCTGGAATGCTTCATCTTTTTCTCGAGTGTCCAGAGGATGTGGATTCATAAAGGTACTGCCAAAACAAACTGCCTCCGGAATTAACAGAGTGTAGCTGACATAGCGCTTGTCAAGCAGAAGTTCAGCTTGATTTATTGAATCTTTCACAACAAAACAAAAAAACAAAACCGCGCCGTGAATATTTGTGAATTTTTGAACCTATGTTTGATGCCCAAAAATGCTCACCGGGTTTCAAGACAAGGGAAAACTGACAATTTTCTGCAACCGTCTTTCTGCACCACATATGGTGGTATGCATCACTCATTTCCCACCGTTTGACCTCTAGCTCAGTGTGGTGGATGGTAAACAGTGATCAGGCAAGACTGTAGAGTGAACAGCAGGATGCAGCCACTCAAGGCCGGTGACTCGGACGGAGGATTATCACTCTGAGTGATAAAGCACAAAGCGTGTCAGTGAGTGAATTAGGGTCATCCCCGTACACACACGCATACACACGTATACACACAACTTATGCTGACACAAAGATAGACTTGAAATACTCTTTTCCCCCTAAGAATGTGGTCATAACGGAATTGCAAATTCATCAGAGCACAAAAGGAAATTTCATCAAAACTTTATCTGAAACTCCATTTCTGCTGATGTGTTCAAGGTCAATTTCCAAATAAAACAAAAAAACATAATAGATTATGTATAAACTGAAACAGAAATATTTATATAAAAAAAAAAGAACATATATATATATATATATATATATATATATATATACAGTGCCGTGAATTAAAAAAAACAGGAAGGGGGCAAAAACTTTTTCACACCACTGTATATATAAATAAAGAGAAAAATACTAACTAACCAATATTATTAAAGCTTACTTTTTATGGCCAAATTCTGATGGATAGAATATATAAAATATTCTGAGGGGAATTCACTCAAATTTAATTGTGTCTGCTGATTGTGAGTACATATATACAGTGGGTACGGAAAGTATTCAGACCCCCTTAAATTTTTCACTCTTTGCATATATACACACATGGTTATAATGCTCTTTTCCATCATTTGATCATCATTTGATGAATAACTGCTGCCATTATCATAGAAAATGTATCCATCACAGGTAGAGCTGGGGAAGGAGCATCCCAGCTCCACCTAAATATATAAAATATTCTGGATTCTGAACATTCATCAAACACTGTTTATCTCCTATTTTTCATAAGCATGAATAAAATTGGTAAATTATTTTTTTTAAATTTCGCACTCAAAATTCAGTAATTTTTATTTTGCACATGGAAGAAAAACAATTGTTTTGTCTCTCAGGCCTTATTCAGTTAATATAAATATTAGTAATTATAAAAGTAAAAAATGTTTTTGCCTAATTTAAAAAAAAAATGTCCAAAAAAAACTGACAATGACTGGTCAGTAAAAATGAATCCTCCTTTCCCCTCTACATCAAACCTAACAAACAATAAAACTGTACTACAGTAATATAACAATAAACAGTTATGTAAACAAACGCGTCACACGTGCATGCATTCATCGGCATGTAGAGCCAGAGCTTAACAGCCGTCTGGATTCAGATGTCTCAGTCAGTGCCGAGTGTCCTGATGAGATCTCCATGCAGCTGTCTGCTCTGCTGAAAAAGCCAAACGGCTGAGGTTAAAAGAGAATCCCATTTAAACATATGCTCAGTGCTTTAAGAAATCTGTCACCGAATAGCCCTGTAATCAAAGGTCTGTTCACGGCCATTAAGAATTAAATAAATATCTCTAAGAAGAACGACAGTGATGTATTAAAGTCAACAGTTGAATCAAACATAGCAAAATGAACACAATCATTAACTAAAGGGTGGACCACTATAAGTTAGAGATTTCTATCATACACTCGACAAAAAACACAAGTTAAAGGGACAGTTCAACCAAAATCATTCAACCAAAAATTGTCATTTCAAGTACAAAAAGTTCACAAAAGAAGCAGCGATATCTGATTTGTGAACAAATCATTATTTTGACCTGGATCTTTGAACGATTCAATTCACTGACTTTGTCCCTCTGTGTTCCATGGAAAAAAGAAATTCATACAGGAAACAAAATGCACTAGAACTAGTACCCAAGAACTGCCAACTTCTCTGGGTCATTTTCATGGGTCTTAAAACACATAGGACTCCATAGTGAGACAGAAGCATAACAACAGTCATTGGACGTGTATGGAAGGACTGACATGGGAGACGAATCATGACTGGAAATGGAAAATGACTCAAAATCAGCACCATCAAACTTCATTCACTGTAGACAATGAGGGGAAATCAGAGGAAGGAATCATGACAAATCCACATCACTGTCTCTCAGTAACTCTACCAAAATCTGATTATAACCACAGAAATGGCCATTCTCAGACTTGAGTAAGGACTAAGGAATTTGTAAACATTTCTTGAGTACAATTCATATATCCTCTTCATCAAACACAAATTTTATTCTGATGTCTTTTTCATCCCATTCCAGATGTTTCTAAACATTTCATTGCACTCTTTATTCTTCCTTTGTTATTTGTGAACCCCACACAGAGACGTCCATGAAGGTAACATAATGTCAAACAATATTGTAAGCAAAGATCAGGGCTTCACTTATGCAGATCTGGAACAAGCTAGACACAAATGATGAAACAGAACTACAGGTGCATCTCAATAAATTAGAATGTCGTGGAAAAGTTCATTTATTTCAGTAATTCAACTCAAATTGTGAAACTCGTGTATTAAATAAATTCAATGCACACAGACTGAAGTAGTTTAAGTCTTTGGTTCTTTTAATTGTGATGATTTTGGCTCACATTTAACAAAAACCCACCAATTCACTATCTCAACAAATTAGAATATGGTGACATGCCAATCAGCTAATCAACTCAAAACACCTGCAAAGGTTTCCTGAGCCTTCAAAATGGTCTCTCAGTTTGGTTCACTAGGCTACACAATCATGGGGAAGACTGCTGATCTGACAGTTGTCCAGAAGACAATCATTGACACCCTTCATAAGGAGGGTAAGCCACAAACATTCATTGCCAAAGAAGCTGGCTGTTCACAGAGTGCTGTATCCAAGCATGTTAACAGAAAGTTGAGTGGAAGGAAAAAGTGTGGAAGAAAAAGATGCACAACCAACCGAGAGAACCGCAGCCTTATGAGGATTGTCAAGCAAAATCGATTCAAGAATTTGAGTGAACTTCACAAGGAATGGACTGAGCCAACACACGTGACATGTCAAGCAATTTGGCTACAGTTGTCGTATTCCTCTTGTTAAGCCACTCCTGAACCACAGACAACATCAGAGGCTCCCACTCTAATTTACAACATTATCTAGATTGCAAGTGCTCAGTGTTGGGCTGCTTGCAGTCTTGACATCTTGTAGTCTCACCACCCACTTAAATAAGACGTGACCATCTGAGTGATATGTAAAACTAGGGCCCTCTGAAATTAGTTTTATTTTTTTCCCAAATTCCATTTTATTTTTCTCCAAATTCTGTTTTTTTTCCATTTTAATTCTTCTGGATTTTTCAGTTTTAATTTGTCTATACTCTGTTTTAATGGTTAAAACAGAGTATAGACTATACTATACTCTTTACAGTATAGTATAGACTATACTATACACATATATATATATATATATATATATATATGAGTATAGACTATACTATACTCTGTTAAAACAGAGTATATTATAGAGTATAGATTAAATTGTATACATCAAAAAGCATGTCTAATAATTGAAATCATGAAAATTACAATATTAAACAGCAATTTTGGTAAAAGTTTAACAAAAAATTTTTTAAAATTTGAACACCCTATGAAATGTTTTTTTTTCTCTCTCAAATTCAGTTTGATTTTTACTAAGTTGTTTCCCATTAATTTTCTGGATTCCATTTTAATTGTTTCATTAAATATTAATAATCAAAAGCATCTCTAATTAATTTATTTTATTTAAAAAAAATAGTATCAGCAGTTACAAGAAAGGTTACCTGCAGTTATTGCTGCACCAAATACTGAAAGCAAAGATTCACATACTTTTGCCACTCACAAATATTTAACACTGGATAATTTTTTCTTAATAAATAAATGACAAAATGTTTTTGTCTCCATTGTTTGATTGAGTTCTCTTTGTCTACTTTCAGGACTCATGATGTTTTGTGTTATATTTATGCAGAAATATAGAAAATTCTAAAGGGTTCTACTGACTATGGCTGAGAAGTGCTTTGTATTCAAGACAGCTGAAGAACATTATCATCAATTGCGTACAAGTTGAGAAAAACTAAACTAAGCTAGCATCGCTATCTATCTGTATCTTGTTAATAAAAGGCTGCTGTAAGCTTGATCCGCCATCTGACTGGCTCGAGACAGATGCTCACATCTGGTCCGTAATGAGATCACTGCCGGCCCCACACGCATTATGGCCATCCACCAAGCCGCCATCAGTATGTGCTAGCTTAGGCTGACACATTATGCCAATCATGCTCAGTTGAATTTGTACCGATTTTAGAGATGCAGGAAGCCCCAAAGAGAGAACCAGAGCTTTTGAAATTCAGCAGCAGCAGTGAGGAGCAGGACGCTTTGTGAACGAACCAAACACTGTAAAAAAAAATCTGTGACATTTACGGTAAAATACCGGCAGCTGTGGTTGCCAGAACTTCACCGTTAAAAATATGTAAGCAACATTTTAGGTTTTACAGACTTAAATTCACAATAAAAAAAACGTATTTCATTAACTGATGTAATGTTAATAAACCAGCATATTGAAGTACTAATATCTGTTTTGAACCATTGTAATACTGATAACCACCAAAAACAGGTGGTGATGAGAAAGTCACATGATGAATCAAAGCTCATCACAAACAGCTCTTCCACAAGCTGAGAAGGGATATACTAATATATATATATATATATATATATATAGAAGGTGCACAATGTCATTCACACAAACACTAAACACCAACATGGCAACACACATGATACTGAAATAATGCAATAAACATTAATTTAACAACATTAGATGTAAGATAAAACCTTAATGTACACAACTTATAAGAAAAAACTAAGAAGAAACACAGTTATTTCAACGAAAAAACATAAAATATGAAGTGTCGTGCAGGAATTCTGGGAGTGTCAATTTACGGATTTTCACTGTAAATGATACAATGCCTTTTTCTTTTTCACTTCCAAAAACCGTAATTTGAACAGTATTTTACTGTAAAATTACATTAAATGTAATTACAGTTATTCATCGTATATAGTATGGAAACTTACTGATAACCAATTAACAGGTTTTTACTGTAGCATTTTTACTTTAGTTAAAAGTCTTTTTAAAGTAATAGTCTTTTACTGTTAAAATCATAATCATTTTTTACAGCGAAATATTCTGAATGATCAAATCACTGCCAAAAACATACACTTTTATTTTTAAAGGTTTACTTTTTGAATTTATACTATAAATATACCATTATACCAGAGCAGGGCTCCAGACTGCGACCAAACTGGCGCGACCACCGCATTGTTCAACTCATAAGCGCTGCCATTTCTGTTGCATTTGAGAAACATCAAACGGCAAACGAAACTGAAAGCATAACGAAACCGCGCTACTCGTTTGAACTGTGCAGCGCTTCGAGTGTAGAGCATGGTTTATACTTGCCGCGTCAGCACGAGCACGAAGCTGCGCGCAGCAAAAATTACACGAATATTGAGGAAACGATGGATGGTTTTCATGCTAAAGTAAAGTAAAAGACAGCTTCTTAAACCGGAGAAGGTGAACATGTTGGTATTCTTGTGGGAAAAACAAATGCAGCACTGTCACCGACAACAAGTTTAGTTTTACTTTTCTTTTTGTTTTCATTTTGAAAAGCCTGTTATCTTTGCTGTTTACCTCACGTTACGCTATGGAGGCTCTTTTATTTTAATTTTTTATTTGATTCCTCAGTGTTTGCTAAACGTTCTGTAATTTATTAG
>NW_015645543.1:682329-745929 GCF_001515625.1 Sinocyclocheilus rhinocerous
GCCATGCCTCATCTTATTCGTTTTTGTTAATAAACGTTTTGTAAGCTAGTTTGTCATTGTATCTTACGGTTTTATTGTTGTTGTGCTTTTTAATTAAGAATAACAATGAATCCATCTTTTGTTTTAGTCTTAAAAAGTGAAAGGTGTATAGATGTATGTAAGCAAAACAGACAATTATCTTATCTTGTAAAACGTTACAACAAGATTGCGAATGTGAAAGTGAAAGCACCCCAAGCCCGGCTTATAACACAGCAAAAGAACTCCCATTCACAAAATTCAAATCACAAATAATACTACTGATGAAAAAGAACGGGTTGAATGTTAACCTCTTTCGTTTCCATATAACTATAAACTATGATATAAGTTCATCAGCATGCATTGAATAATCCATGTTGTAGCGCAAAAAATATATATATATAAATATTGCGACCAAATCATGTGCTAGTGCGACCAACTCAGAAAGTTAGTCGCAAAAGAGCGACCAGTGGGAAGAATGAGTCTGGAGCCCTGCAGAGTCTTATCATACTATCAAAGTTATTTTTTTTAAATAATGCATGTTATTTTTACACTACCATTTAAGTGTTTTCTACTTTCAAATATTTTTAACATGTAATTTATTCCTGTGATGGCAAAGCTGATTTTACAGTAGCCATTACTCCAGTCTTCTTTGTCACATGATCCTTCAGAATTTTTTCAGAAATCATTCAAATATGCGAATTTGGTGCTCAAGAAACATTTCTTATTAATACAAATGTAGAAAAAGATTTGTGTGGAAACTGAGATACATTTTTTCAGGAATCTTTTATTAACAAAAAATGCTAAGTAACAGCATTTATGCAAAATAGCAATCATTATAACATTATAAATGTCTTAACTGCCAAATTTTCACAATTTAATGCATTCTTGCTGAATAGAGGTATTATCTTCTAAGTATTAATTTTCTTATTTTTTAAATACCACACTAAACCTGAACTTTTGTAGTAATACATTTATTAATGTACACCAAAAGTTGCTTAAAAAATGACTGACAAATACATTTTAAAACATTCAAACAAACAGTCAAAATAAAAACGTAACCATTCTGGAAGACAGAGCCACAGCCAAATAAAAGGCTGGTAAAGTATACATTATTTATTCATTTAATTTTGAAGGCAAATCTTCCATTTGTTCCAGGTTTACTTCACAGTGCATTAGTAATCATGTATGCCTAACACATTCAAGTGAAAGTGTGAAGCAGATCAGCACTCCTGCTGTGCTCATAAATTTAACCCAGTTCTCAGCGATGCAGAACGATTAGACATATTTATAAACACGGCATCAATTATTCCACCCATGCAAACATAAACATTCCCTTTGTTTGCACCCTGCGTTCCTGCATTCTACAAATCAAGTATGAGAACGTTATGCTTGCCCTAACCGAAATTCTCAAGTCGCACATGATCTTTCTTGACCACAGAACAGCCTTGAATACTGGCTTCCAGGAATAGCAGCATCTCTCCCTTTGGAGGAAGTTCATGCTGCTTTTACTGCCAAAGGTCAGGGCTGGAGGACTTCATCCGTACGGACAGATCTGTCCACTTACAACATGCTGCAGCTGGCAGTACAGCCGTTATGCAATCAACAAATGAAGTGTGCTACATTAATACCATGTGAGAAACTAAGCTATGCACAATTGCACAAATCAGTAAGACTGGAGTCACAATAAATGCTGTTTTCTGACTAGTACACACTCAGAAGGTATATTTTTTTTTTGGTGAAGTATGCAGGTTGCAGTGCTATTTCAACTGATGCAGAGCAGAATCTGATGAGGCCTGCAGGCAGAGATAAGATCAGGGCTAAAATAAGCTGAGGCTAAAAGAAACATGTAAATATCTGACTAGCAGAGATGGAAACAAGATGCGGGTGATAGCTGCTATCTAATCCTGCTTACACGGTGTGAATGCTGAAAGTGCATTTGAACATATTTTAATCTTGTCAAGGCTTTCTGCACTGTCACAATGCCATGCTGACTTGCACCAAGCATACGTCTAGTGTATCATGAAAATGTGACGACAAAACAATATCAGAAAAAAAAACTGATGGAGATTAGAGACGGAAGGTTGTGCACTTCTGTTTTATCTAAGAAACGTGATCATTCATCATGCATTTTAATCAAAGAGGTGGTAATACTTTGATATATTTCGTACTTTGACAAATTTCATGGTACTTTATGATAACCATATTCATATACCATGGTATTTTCAAGGTATTTCAAAGAAGATCGTGGTATTAACATGCTACGTATTTAAAATATTTGAGATTTTCTATAGTACATGTGCAAAAAGCATGATAATAAGGAATGCACCAATATTAAAATTCTGGTTGATGGTAATAAGCCGATAATTGGTTTTGATGTTATGGTTGATAACTGATAAATGGCCAAAATTCTAAACTACTTTGTCTAAATGAATTTAAAATAATAATAAAAAACGTACAAACTAAAACAATATGTTGCACATATAACTACATATTACAGTTTGCATACAAATTTTGTCCAAGTAAATAAAAAAATAAAGCACTAAAATCAGTTGTCTTAAATGCTACAAATGAATTTAGGGATCACAAAATTATAAGTAAGAAAAATGGATAAAACAATTAGACATATCACAAAATTATAAGTATGAAAAATGGATAATCAGTCCTATGTGATTTACTTAATTTAACAGTGTTTTTAAATTATTAGTGTTTTACAGATTAACTTTAAGTGAGTGTTAGACACTGACAAAAGTAATCTAAATGCAAAAAGTTAGAATGCACAATTAAATACTGATAAATAAAAACAAAAAATATATATAAAAAAGTATCTGTTGGTAACAAACATGGGTTGCAAAATATTCTCTAATGTACTTCTCATCTCTAATGGCAATGATCCTTTTCTTGCCTGGCTTGGTTTATTAGATGCACATTGAACTATGTCATGGATCTAAAGTTTCAATAAATGTTTTTATGAGGAACAACAATCATTAACAATTCAATTATTCAAGACTTAGAATGTGCATAAAATCGGGCCCTTCCTAAATATATCAAGCAAAAGCACCAATATTCTTCATGTTTCCTTCACATCCACTAAAATGTCCTGAAAAATCAGCAGAGTGAGGATTTCATTTCTATCAACTCAACCCCTGATGTCTGACGCAGATGAATCTGCTGATGCGACTCATGTGATGACAACATTAAAAGAGAAGGCACATGTATTACAAACCCTTCTACTCATCCAGCCCTGCACAGGTCACATGGATAATTCTGCAGGCTTACATGTAGACCTCGAGGGAACGCAGTGACATAACAGGATTGACAGCATCAGATTATTCCGGTGCTCGGGAATACAAGGTTTCAGGCTGAAACACGCAAAACAAACATGAAATCATACAGACGGAGGGCGAGAGGTCAAACACACAGCCTGAGATTGTCGTAACCAGCAATTTTAAACAAAATCACAGCAATACTGCCATGAAACACAGACATGTGAGATCATTAGCTGCACAGAATAGCACAAAACGTGTAATGAGAGACGCATCACTTTCACGTGAGACTGATATTTGAGCCAATCCATTATTGCAAAACCACCCCCGGGTTTCCTGTTCCACTTTTAGATAAGATAGCCATCTTTCCCACCTGTGAGCTGTGACCTAAATACAAGGAATAAAAAAATTGAGCATATAGAACAATGAAAAGTTGTCAAATCATCATTCAAACGGACTTAAAATATTATATTTTACAGACAGCCCTTCATTTTCCCGCTCTAAAGTTCCAGAGTTTGGCAATAGTCTCAATGGGAAGAGATAAAACTGCCTTTGTGATACGACCAAAGTCATTGCAGATAAAAATCTAGGAAACCCAAAGAAAGACGCGGCAGCTGACCATTACTGAATCTCAAAATCAGCATCATTTCCCAGAATTCCGACAGCAGAATGTTTTCACAGGCAGAATTTCCGGATGTCCAGTGCAAGAATAGAGGGAAACAGGTTTTTACATATCGGAACTATACTTGCAAACACCCAAACCTCCTGTTGACCCCGACTGACTAAGCCACATATGTTCCAACAGCAACGTCTGGATCATAACGCATCCATCTCATAAATTCGGTCTTATCTTGAGTTTTTTATGACTTACATTATTCCTTCTTGTTCTAAAGACATAATGTTTTATCTTGGTACAGGTTCTGACATGTTCCACCTGTGAGGTAAAACACTTTCATAAGTCATCTGGGAACAGCTCTTATCCTGAGGGTAGTTTCGTAAAAACAGGTGTAAATCTGATTTCCTTATGATATGATATTATATGAACTTACTCATGACTCGGTGTCACCGAATACTATGATAATTACCTGTAACCGTTCAGGATGTGATTACTTAACTAACTCTGCCTTGACTTAATTGCCAGTCCTTAAGGTTCCTTTTCACTCATGGGGTAATCCTGTCAAATCCATTAAGGAGATTACAGGAGGGCATCTCTGAGAGGAATCAGACTGACCCCGAGTACCCAAACAGACAGGGAAAGCATTTCAGCAGACTACATCATGAAGACAGCTAATGTAAAGGGGAAAAACCCCAACCATATAGAAACTGTAAATCGATTATTTCTTACCATGGCCAATTAATGAACAATGGCTCTCTAAATGTAGTTCTTATTTACAACAAATAGGATGAAGTTATATTTAAAAAGTTATTTTTAAAAGACTAATAAAACAAATTAAATAATAACACCTAATTATTAATAATCTTATATTTAATAAAACATTTAAAATGAATATCCATTTTTATGATATCTTAAATTGTGCGGCCTAAAATCACTTGTAGCATTTAAAAATTATTTTAGTGCTTTTTAAATGTATTTATTCAAAATATTATTTAAAAAGATTAGTTACATCTAAAAAACAAAACAAAAAAAAGAAACACACCGTTAAATATAATCAAGCAAGTCTTAAAATGAGATTTATATATAAATGTATTTCTTATTTACAATAAAACTGTGATAAAGTCTAAATTTATATCTGAAACGTTAATAGCAAATCCTCAAATTAACATACATTTTTCATACTGTTCATTATAATGTTGTGATGCCTAAATTCACTTGTAGTATTTCACTTAAGTGCTTTATTTTTATTTATTTAGACAAAATAGTACATTATTTGGTAACACTTTATAATAAGGTTCATTAATGTTAATTAATTGATTAACTAATATTAACAATGAGCAATACATTTGTTACAGAATTTATTAATCTTTGTTAACGTTAATTAATAAAAGTACAACTATTCATTATAGTTCATGTTAGCTTAGGTCCATCAATTAATATTAACAGATAAAACTTTTAAAACTTTTTTTCTGGATTTTAATAATGTATTAGTAAAGGTTGAAAATAATATGAACTGAGATTGATAAATGCTTTAGAAGTATTTTTCATTGTTAGATCATGTTAAAGTAGTTCAGTAACGTTAACAAATGGAACCTTATTGTAAAGTGTTATTATATTAATATTTAATTTTTAAATAACTTAAATATTTAAATAAGTTATAAATGTTGTTTTATTATTAATAAATAATAAATTGTTGCTGTCAAATTATTCATCATGATTAATCGCATCCAAAATAAAAGTTTTTGTTTACATAATATATATGTGTACTGTGTATATTTATTATCTATATATAAAGACACACACACAGTATATATGTGACACTGGACCACAAAACCAGTCATAAGGGTAATTTTTTTTTTTTAATTTAAATTTATACATAATCTGAAAACTGAATAAATAAGCTTTCCATTGATGTATGGTTTGTTAAGATAGGACAATATTTGGCCAAGATACAACTATTTGAAAATCTGGAATCTGAGGGTGCAAAAAAATCAAAATATTGAGAAAATCGCCTTTAAAGTTGTCCATCGAAAATATTTACATGTATATATTTAAATTCATATAATTTATAATATATATAAATATATTTAAAATATAAACATAACTTATTTTTCTTAAATATATACATGCATGTGTGTATTTATATGTACATAATAAATATACACAGTACACACACATATATTATGTAAACAAAAACTTTTATTTTGGATGCGATTAATCGATTGACAGCACTATATTAAAATAAGAAATTAAAATAACAAATAGCCTTGTAAAAAAAATCAAATAAGCCATTTATCAGTTATCATTGTATTATTAAGCAGAATTTTAATATCCATACATCCTTAGAAACATCAAATGTCTTGTTCCATCCATCAAATACACCAAATCTGGGAGAGTGAGCCTATAACTCAAAACTCTGACATTGCAATATTGAAAAACCTTTCATTTAAACGGTGCTGTACAGAAATGCCATCATTAATCTGTCACCGGCCCTGAACATGGCGTCCAAAATATCTCAAAATACCAGCAAGGTTCCCATCAAGCTGAGGTCACTTGAAAAGGTGATGGGCAGGGTTTTGCTAAGAAAAGCTGCTAAAAAGACTTGCCACCCCAGCTGCCGACAGGATAGATACTTTCTGGCACCACAGTGACACACTCCACCAACAACAACATATGTACGGTCATATATACAAGTCCATGGCAGTTGATACAGACAGACTTTTGTGACTTAAGTACAGTGTGCTGACAGTGCAGGTGCTTTGGCCAGCTCTGATGAGCAGTGACTGAATTTAGCTCAGGGAACAACCGGGCTCTAATTTCTAACACACAGTCCAAGAGCCAAACGACTAAATATCAGTTGGTTCAGTTTCTAAATGGGTCAGACAAGCTACTGTACCTAATGCCATCTCAATTGAGTTCACTGACAAACAGGTTATGCCAGCTTTTTCCTCATTTTCAAACTCTGTCTGAAGACACCAAATGGATGTAACAAGCCTTGCAAGCCAACTGTCAAAAGTAATTTCCTCAATTTCATTTCTTTGCACTTAAAAGGATGCAGAGGACAAATCTGCTATTTCAAGAACCTGCTTGTATTAATAGACTTGGTTATCAGTTATCACATTCAAAAAAGGTGCACATGCACATCCAAATGTGGAAACTTCTTCATTAAATAAAGGAGTCAATGAGATAAGATAACAGTTTTCAATTCAACAAACTCACATCACCTGCAAAACACGTCCACCAGCTTTTCTTTCCAGTCTGCTGTTTGAGATGTAAAACAGTCGTGGCCTAATGGATAGAGAGTCGGACTTGTAACCCGAAGGTCACGGGTTCGAGTCTCAGGTCCGGCAGGAATTGTGGGTGGGGGTGGGAGTGAATAACCAGCGCTCTCTCCACCTTCAATTTCACGACTGAGGTGAGACCCTTGAGCAAGGCACCTAACCCCCAACTGCTCCCCGGGCGCCACAGCATTGCCTGCCCACTGCTCCGGGTGTGTGTTCACTGCTGTGTGTGTGCACTTGGATGGGTTAAATGCAGAGCACTAATTCTGAGTATGGGACACCATACTTGGCCGGTGAATGTGATTTCACCAAGTACAACATGTTCCTGGATCAACATGCTTGTTGATCCTGGAACAACATTCCAATCAACAAATCAGAATCGAGGGATACGTTTTCAAGAAATGTCAGTTTTAGGCTTAAAATCAGGGTTAGATGCTTCTACACCCTTGTTATTCACCTATCATTTCCCTCTGATTTTAGGAATAAATTATGGGTAGGGTTAGGTTTAGGGGTAGGAATTGAGTTAGGTCTATATTTTTGGACAGTAATGTTGATCCAGGATCAACAAAAGATGTTGCCAGGAACATGTCTTACTTGGCAAAATCACGGCGACCATACTTGGCCACACACCATGTCACTTCAGTTTGATGTGACATATTATGAACATCCAAACAAGCTCTCAGACACTAGAGATAGAAAGCCTTTTAAATTCCAGTTAAGGTCCTTAATTTCAATTGAATTGGGGTACAAACAAAATGCAGAATTGGATTAAAGGTAGGGATGCAAAGAAAATTCAATTAAATGATTTGACCCTTCGCAGGGCGCTTGATTGACAAGCGATCTAACCAATCATAATGCAGAAACCACCATTTTGTCCAATAAACAAACCAGACAGGAGAGTAGATTAACTTTGGTGGACTTAAATTTGAAAAATGGTATATATTAGTGCTGGGCGGTATACCGGTTTATACAGAATACCGGTGTTTATTTTTATTATGATATGATTTTTTAATATACCGCAATACCGGTGTATGTCGCTTAAAACAACGTTTGGAATGAGGCACGACGGGGTCCCTTTTCATTGTTGCACTGTGCTGAGGGTACAGCTGTATTACTAAGCGGGACGGGACTACAATGCGAGTAAATCACTCGCATATGCGACTAAATCTTCACTTTGGGCGACTAAATGATGTCTAATATTAGCTAATGGCTAATAAATTCTTAGATCTTGCTCGCCAATGTGTGAGTTTAAGTTTATCACAGATATATTTTCATTCGTCAAACACTCTGACTGAGCGCTTCAGACTTTCGCTCTCCGTCAAGCGATCTGTGCTTTCAGTTCATCTGAAGCGCACCTGTATTTGACGGACTGTAAACTCCAGTGTAACGGCGCACGACTCGCTGTCGCTTTATCTCACACAAACGCAAAGAAAGAGACAGAGTGAGAGAGTCTTACATAACATGCAGAATTGACGCGTTACATGTAAACAATATTCTTTGTTGCATTTTCTTGTCAAAATAACAGCATTCCTTTAGAGTCTTCAGCTTTTAAGAACTGCCAGGTTCTCCGGTAGTGGGCGGAGCTAATGCACAAACGGCAATCACATTGGCTGGCGCTAACCTATTATCTTTTGTTTTGATTTCAGCAAATCAATTTGAGCGAACACAGACAACGTGATTATTATATTCATGAACCCAGCAGCTCATTAATCCTCAGTACGTTTTACATTGCTATTAGTAGTAGAATTCGTAGTAGTAGTATTGTCTTATCAGTATTAGTTTTTTACTTTTTTTTTTATAGAAACACTAAATGACAAACAATATCTTAAGCACCACCACCAGTAAGTTCAGTTAAAATTTAAAAAAAATTCTAAGTCAATCTACTGCAGTATTTTCTCTCTCAATCAGTAAAAAATGTGGTTAACACCCGGTCATGGATGAAAAAAAAAAATACAGTCATATACTGTGAAACCGGTATCATTTTGAAAAATACTGTGATATAAATTTTTGGTCATACTGCCCAGCAGTAGTATATATTGATGTCTTTCTGTGGTTTAAATAAAATACCTTCTGATGTTCATTCATGTTTATTTTGTGCTTTAACTAGCAAATATGAATAGATGATCCGTTCACGTGCTGCTTGAACTGAGGCTCTACAGTGATCTATCGCGACACATTCAAGAGCAACAAAACGGTATTTATTGTTTGAATTTCTTTAAAGACAGACAGACAGACAGACAGATAGACAGATAGATAGATAGATAGATAGATAGATAGATAGATCTGCTATTGGACATCGGGATGAATCCAAAAAGAAAGTGGTTTTGGGTCTCCGAACTCCGAAGTAATAGAGAACTGCCTGTGAGCATCACACTGTGTTTAGTCTTTCAGAGAGTGGAGCTTTCAACACTAAATCAACATGCAAGTGAGCCAAAAATATCATGCCTAAATTTGGTAGGATCAAAAAACCTTGCAGCTAAACTTGTTGTTCTGTTTTTACTTAGCTCTAGAGACCTGTATATGGTAAAACAAAGAAACAGATTGTCATCCCTACCACAAATACAGCATGCAGTCGATATCTATTAACTTTAATGAGCTCAACTAATCCAGCCTTCAATAACAATGGGTACTTACAAGCTAATGCACTCATTAAAAGCAGGCCAAACAGGTCTTTACCATGGCACAGGGCCCTTACATCTTGTGAGCTCCTGTTAAGAACTATTGTGAGTCAGGAATTGCCCCACCTGAACCTGTCTCATCATGTGACTTCAGGAAACAAGCTGTCAAGCCTAAGAGGACATCCTGCCCAGCTATTTAAACATCATACAAATATAATTCTTTCATTGGGAGATTAAAACATTACTGTAAACCTAATGAGCCATAGCGTCTGGTCTATTTTACAGGATTTCCAGGTGAAACAGTATTAGGTTGCAAAAGAAAGACTTTGAAAGACCAAGCATAACATTGAAAAACATATTTTTGCACAACTAGCAACTAGTGCTGCTAGTGCAGGCGATTCATTTTTGCAGTTTAACAGCATTTAACAATTAAACTCCGCACACCTGACGACAATAGATAGGTGCGTTGGAGGCAAAGACCAACCAGGTCAAAAAACTAAAAAGCAAAAAACAAATCCCGCACACTATCTATGCAAAAAATATCAAAATATTTATTGACTACGTTTCGGTCGCATGACCTTCATCAGGAATTTTTTTAACATGACAACACAAAATGGGGTGTACTTTGTGATGTCATGTTAAAAAAATTCCTGATGAAGGTCATGCGACCGAAACGTAGTCAATAAATATTTTGATATTTTTTGCATAGTGTGCGGGATTTGTTTTTTGCTTTTCAGTTTAACAGCATTAAAAATATTTAATACAGTTAACATATGGGCGGAGCTAGGGTTGGCCACCCCACTTACAACTGCTGCTTCAGTCTCTTTTTTTTCTTGACAAGAATTGCATTTATTTAGATGCAGAACGTCTTTACGACCACATCAAACAGGAGATTTTCAGACGGCGCACTCCATATTGCATCAGCGACAGCTGCTAGTTAAACGGTACAGGTAACATGGCAGCTTCAGTAAAACAACAATGAACTGCGGTCATATGAGATGTTGTCAGGCCATATGTCAGTAAAAAAACTAATTTTCCGGTCCTGTTAGCTGTTATACTGTGCTCGTTGCACGTGCTCTTCAATTGCACACACAAATACGGCGGCGTACGCTGTAGCCTGTATCATATCATATTAAAGCATGCGTGTCAGATCCGCATCACGTTCAGCAGCGGCAGCTCTTAATCGCGATTAATTGCAATTCATTTCAGAAAAAAAATTGAATTGACTGACAGCACTATTATTTAGCAACATTAAATCATAACTTGACACCTTTTCAGAATATGCACAATGTAATGCACAAATGACATAGTACTGTCATGCATTGACCATTTTAAAATACAATGGGCCCAAAACATATTTGGACATTTAGGCTACACATATGACTATCACATTACATAATAAAAAATCATGTGGCATGTGGCATTTATTGTAAAGAAATATAGCACAAATGTTTCACAAAAAATGCATTTAGTAGGTTTTAAATGATCAAACAACAGATATACTGTTCAAAATTAAAAAGGTAAAATTAAAGGTAATCAGAAATAGTTGCTCATTTTTTTAAATTATTTCTGAGAAAAGGTTGAGCATCATTCGTTTAAAAGTTTCAATTGGTAAGACCTTTTATTTAATGCAATGATATTCAGACACTTTAAAGTGACTGCATATTTTATGGAGTCATTGTACTTTGTGTCATAAAACATGTTTCGTTTCCAGGAGGTGTGAAGCCATTAGAATGCAATTACATATGAAACTGGGCCTTTGACTGCTGTCTTTGACTGATATTTGGCAAAAATGGGCATGGTGTGTTCAATGAGGTATACAGTGGGTACGGAAAGTATTCAGACCCCCTTAAATTTTTCACTCTTTGTTATATTGCAGCCATTTGCTAAAATCATTTAAGTTAATTTTTTTCCCTCATTAATGTACACACAGCACCCCATATTGACAGAAAAACACAGAATTTTCTGTCAATATGGGGTGCTGTGTGTACATTAATGAGGAAAAAAAATTAACTTAAATGATTTTAGCAAATGGCTGCAATATAACAAAGAGTGAAAAATTTAAGGGGGTCTGAATACTTTCCGTACCCACTGTATCTCTAACATAAGCCAGCACCACTTAATCTTTAAAATAACACTAAAAATTTGCCTATTTCAACACTGGATATAAACACAACAAATTACAGCATACATAAATATCACTCAGCGAGCTCCTTAAAGGTAAGAATAACTATGCAGTTTGCCAGAAAGAATTCACGCCAACATTTTACACTTTCAGAAACTTAGGAGGTTTGTGACGCCTTCATAAATGAAGACGGAAGACGCCAAGGCCTAGGTGAACCTAACCTATACATCTTTATGCAATATTTTGTAACTACACTTAATTACCCCAAATTGTCTACAGACACATGAACATGATGCCAATACAAGAATGGCACCTAAGTCTAAGAGGGTGCAAAACTACAGAATACAAGACCCCCAAGAATATTTATACATGTATAAAAAAAAGCATTCTTTTTATTTTATATTTTATTTTTTTAAATATATACCGGAACCTAGGTTACTATATATGCCAGTGGCTGCTGCACCTAATCTGTATCCCATGAAGAAAGGCATATGATGTTACCATGGTGACCCTCTCCACTGCTGTGGATGTGCAAGGCTGTGTTCTCAGCAGCACAGCAGTCAGCTCAAGCTAATTTGTGTTTCTAGGTGTGGCTTCAAACCCAGTGATACACCCCCCTCTCTCTTGTTATGGCCAGCCATGCTCATTCTTTGTTTAGCCTAGATCCATTCCAAAATGACTTCATTTCACGCTGATTCACCCTTTATTGTATCAGTGTTTACTTGGCAATAAACCCAGACATACGCCTCCATAGTGACAGCACTGCAAAGATTACCTTATTCATCACTGCAGAATTAATGCTACTCTTTATTTGTTCTGAAATACATGCCTGATAGGTTTATGACTGCATATCAGTGTTAAACTAAAACATTTTAATAAGTCTCTAAACTGTAAATGAATGAACATATCTGGTTAACAGCTTGTTTTCCATCATAACACCCCATTCTGAATTATGTTAAAGCAATAGTTCTCTCGAAAAATTTTAAATTCTGTCATAATTTACTCACGCTCAATAGGTCATTCCAAACCTGTATGTATTTCTTTATTCTGTGGCACAAAAAAAGAATATCTGAACTTTTTTGTCCATTCAATAAAAGTGAGTGGGGTCCAAAGTTGATTGGGCTCTTCTAACTTTAATTGTATGGGCAAATACAATTAAAACATTCTTCAAAATATCCTCTTTTGTGCTCTGCAGAAGACACGAAGTCATACAAGTCTGGAACGATCTGGAATTTGAATTTTTGAGTGAACTATTCCTTAGCATTAATGCAGACATGTAGTGGCAATAAGAAATGATGGTCACAAACGGTATTAGAAACAAGACCTGGAAAGGGTCAGAACACTAACCTGGAAAGGAATGTGGATTGGGGGACCCTCTCTTCAGGCACTTGGAACACAGGACATGCACGGAGTAGTGAAGGCCAGGCCATTCCTGCAGAAGAACATTTAACTCCTCCACTAAGGGAATAATGGCTTGCCAAGCTGTCCAGATATTTGGCAAGGATGCATGGCTGGAAATGGAGAGGGTCTCAGGCTGCAATCTGCTCCGTGAGGGCCGGTAACTCACCGTCACAGGCACTTTACCCCGATAGGCAAAGATATGATGCTTTCCATCGGACCGTTGCACCACGTGGCTGTTGATTTGCACGCTATACCGTGCAAAAAGTCCAAGAGGGGTGAAGAAAGGAAACCTGTATTCAATCTGCAGCTGCTCAACCAAGAAGAACTGACCAGGGATCGACGAGCCCCCGCTGGCCGAGGCCTCAGGATGGGGCTCCTCGTTGCTGACCTGACTGGGAAACTTATACCAGACGGTGGCTCCATTAAGCGGCTTGCTGCGAGGTTTGTTGACACAGTAGCAGACGCCCATCTTTTCCAGCAGTTCCATGATCAGGTGCAAGTCCTGCTGTGTCTGGACCAGGGGCTTAAGCAGCAATCGAATCACATTTGACGGCAGCAAGCCATGCAACAGAAACCCCTCCACGTGACCGTGCATCTGTGTAGACCTGATGCTATCTCCATCGTCTCCTTCAGCCTGTAGTTTCTCAAGCATTGCAGCGAGGTCTCTCTGAAAAAACACATTCAAGATGGCGATAAACCGGGGTAGATTGTGGAAGACGTATTCCTTCAACGTCATGCTGTCTTCAAAGTACAAAAGTTTACCGCTCTCGTGTAGGTACGAGAGTGCGCTTTGCAGGCGGTCCTCTGTCAGCCCAGCCTGAAGGCCAAACCGGGCCGAATCCCACCAGGAAAGCCATAAATCCTGTGGCTTAAAATGCAGTTCCTCAAGTATCTGCCATGACTTTGGCAGGACTCTGTGAAGATTGGGGAAAATCTCCCTGTGATCGGCGACAGACATGAGTTTCTCTTTCAAATGCTGGATGTTTCTATGAGCCATGCAGCTGACGCAAATCACTGGAGAGAGGATTTGTAGTCGATTGTTGAGCATATATTGCAACTGAGACTTTTTACGTCGCAAGTTTCTATCTGTGACCCCATAAAACAGAACATGGGGACTAGAAGTCCGAACGTCGTAACCTTGCTCAAGGGCTTCGTCAACCTGCAGGGCAAGCACTTGTAGGCATTCAGTGTCCATTTTTTCCTGGAGCGAAATCTGTCTGTGAATATCCAGGCACTTTTCTTCAACCTCAACCTCTTCACATAAGTCACTGTGGGTGCCTACAATGCACACAACTGCATGTGGCACCTTGGCACTGAGCAGGTGGAGGAAACCGCCAACATGGGAGTAGAAGCTCTTTGATGTATACAATTTCAGATTCACTACCAAAACATAAAGTGCTCCGGGAGACAGGAAAAAGGGTTTGATAAGATCATAGTTCTGCTTACCAGATAAATCATATACAATGAACGTAAGACTCCGATCTGCATCCGCTACCCAGTTCGTCACGTCAATACCCCTACATCCAATGGCCATCTTGGTATCTGACTTTTTGTTGACAATGCACTGCCTGAGTGTGGTTTTCCCTGCATTTTTCTGGCCCATCAAAACCAGTTTAAGCCTGGGTTTTACAGCAGGTTGGGAATGTGCAAGCTCCTTCTGATAGGCAGCTATGTAGGGGATCCCCTTCATGCACACTTCATATGGAGGCTGAATGAGAGGATTATCCTTCACCTTCCAGATGTTGACTTTGGCAAGTTTTCCAAAATTGTCTGGGAGGATGGCGATTTGGTTACCCTGTAAAACCAGCTCCTCCAATTTCCCTAGCTCTACAATAGAGTCCGGGAGAAACGTTATACTATTATTGTCCAACCACAAATTAGCAAGATTGCACAGCTGTCCTACCTCCTCAGGGAGGAACGTCAGTTTATTCCGGCTTAAATACAACTCCTCCAAACTGGTGAGTTTGATGATAACCTGAGGAAAATGTTCAAAGGAGTTTGAGGAGAGATTGAGCATTTTCAGTTTCTGCAGTTTCCCAAACGATTGCGGCAGGCTTGTGAGGAAATTATTATCAAGCATCAGGCTCTCCAAGTTCTGCAGCTCACAAAATGTTTCAGGCAAAAACGAGAGGTGAGTGCTGCTGAGCCACAAGATTTTAATAGATTGGAGCATCATGATGTTACCCGGAAGACCTTCTAGTTTATTCCCAGAGCAGTCAAGCTCCTCCAGATCAGAGAGGGCAAGTATTTCAGAAGGGAAACGCTGTAGCTTGTTATGATCCACATCGAGCGTTCTGAGCTTCCTGAGCTGTGAAAAGGACCTGGGGAAATCATGCAGCTCGTTGAAGCTGATGTCAAGCTCCTCCAGACTTTGCAAAGTCCCAATCTGAGATGGCAGGTATTGGATTTTGTTATGACTGATGCACAACTTTTTAAGCCCCTTGAGAAGATCAATATCTTCTGAAAAGTGGTTCAAGCAGTTGTGACTGATATCTAATTCAACCAGCTGACTAAGTTGAAATACTGCAGTGGGAACTGTTGCAAACTTGTTCCTTCGAAGGATGAGGATGCGAAGCCTGGTTAGGGTTGAGCCCAGTCCCTCTGGAAGCTCTTGAAGGGAGTTGTTGCCCAGATTGAGGACCTCGATCTCCTTTATGTCCTCGGGTAATGTAATTTTCTGGCAGTTTTTGGTGCTGAGAGTCAGCTGTCTCAGATTGCTCCTCAGCTTCCTGGAGCGCAAAGCAGCATCCCTCCATAATCTAGCTGTCTTCAGGTTATTCTCCTCAGCCATCGTATCGAAGCCGTGCTTCTCCTTGTTCTCATTGAGCAGTGATCAATCACTTAGGCAGCATAGTGCCGCTTTCACTTGCTTTATCGATTCGGGTTCTCCGCACAGCAATCCAGATGAAACCAACATTTAGACCATGCCGATTTCATCTTCATCCGAAAATATGCAGTTCCATTCAATCGCATTCAGGAAAATAGGGCTGGGCTGTGTTCTTTCACGCATCCTCTTTATCTGCGCCATCGACCGCAGGATAAAAACCACACGCGCGCATCAAAAGTCGCATCAGCCCAGTGCGCGAGGCTGGCGATTCCGCCAGCGCGTCCTTTGATACCACATGAGAGAAAAAATCTAAGACATATCCAGTGAGTTAGAATGAAAGAAGGGCAGTGGTGGCTGCTGTAGTCTTTCCTTGTGTGTCTCCGCCTATTCTCTGCGCATGCAGCCAACAGTGAACGTTCACAGGAACAGCACTGCGTCAAAGCCCCACCTTCTCTACGCGCGAGCAACGCAACGCTCGCATAAACAAAAGGCTTGATTGGTCAGTTAGGTGGTGACGAAGCACGCGTCGCGTATTAACAGCAGTATTGATAATAATAGCGTTTGTTAGTAGCGTGAAAGTAGCTTCGTTTCTATTGTTTCGGTTTTACTAACAGTATGTAACATCCTGTAACATCATAAGACCGTGCGCCACCCAATGTAAATAATAGCTTTCTTCCAAAACATCACATGAAGACAGCTGAATCCTGTTTGCCTACGATATGAAAGGGACTTTAGTCTTTGTACAAACAACCTGGAAATAAATACAAAATACATAAGTGAAACACAAACCAAATTCATGCCAATTAGTCCGCCTGTCTCCTTGTTGACTTTATTGATGATGGTGGGCTTTGTGTTGGTTACGATTATTTAGAAAAGTGTTATTTGACGCCATCTGCTGGACATGATGCTCAGCCGCAATACTTTTGCTAAACTAATATCTAATCAGATCAACAGAAATATTAACATTAAAAAGTAAGAGAAATTGCATAATTACATGCACTAATAAAACATTTTACAACAACATCAGTACATTAGAATGATCATGACTGTGTGTTAACATATCATACTTGATTATCTCTATTATTGCATGGCCTTGGAAAATTAGATATGGTGGCCAGAAACAGAGTGAACTTTGTCTTAACAAGTCCTGTTGCATAACCAAAACATATCTTAACTTTGCATAGACTATTACGGTGCAAAGAACCCAATAAGAGTTTAACTAAAAAAAATGTAGTACACTTGAAAATCAGATCTTGAGCAAATAGGAATAGCATATAAAATTATATATCTCTTAAAATAATATTGTAGTGGCATCATAAAAAAAAAAAATTTATTGACAGAAGAATACAAATTGAGTTTTTCATTGGAAGTGCAACATGAATTAAGAAAAGCAATGCAATGCAGTATTGCAAGTATTAATCGCCCATCAGTTAGGCTTGAAAAAAGCCTTTTACTTGAAACTACTGTTTCAGTTTATCAGGAGCAAGTTTCAAAATACAGTACATAAACTCAATTTTAGTAAAAGTGAAAAGACAGCCTCACCCCACTGATCTGCTATTGTGTAAACTTTTGCAGAAAAGAAACTGTACACATTTCTGGAACAATTTTAAGAAAACCCACATTAGTTAGTCTCATTTATCTTACATTCTCATGGAGACAGGTTCTCATATTTATCCAGATTAAGCGATGTTATTTTTGTGAAAGAGTCTTTAAATGATCTTTTCAGTCTCTTTTCTTGGGGGTTTGAGGTGCTGGGGCTCCTTCAATAGGGGCAGAGATAGGCACGCTCCGTGGTTCTCCTGAATGCAAGCACTCGTTCACCCGCAGCTGACTGCCGTCCTTCAGCATGTGGATGGCAATTCTGGCAATGTTGCGGGAGTCATCTAGACCACAGTGGGGACGTCCATCATACTGCATACCAAGATTCTCCAGCATGCAGATTAGTTTCGTCTGAGTACGAGGAACCTGTGAGAAACAAGCACGAGACACACGAAAACATCAGTATTTGTTGAAATGTAATAAAATATCAGATACTCATCTTTAAAGTGACGTGACATGTGGCCAAGTATGGTGACCCATACTTGGAATTAGTGCTCTGCATTTATCCCATCCAAAGTGCACACACACAGCAGTGAACACACACACACCGTGAACACACACGCGGAGCAGTAGGCAGCCACTCTCTTAACCATTAGGCCACGACTTCCACCTTAAAGTATCCTAAGCCATTTGTACTATTTAGATACCAAGACCCTTTATTTACATCCAAACACAATTTTTTCATTCAGATTTTCTTTCTGTGACTTCATAAGGAATCATAAGAAAAATGAACATAAAAACAAACCTTATAAAAGTTTCTATAAGACTTTCTGATATTGATCCATTTTCTGGCGAACTGTGGGTATCGGATGCTACTCAGTTTACACTGGGTATGAAGAAATTTTCCCATGTCCCATGACCTACACAGACAAGATAGTGAGCTGTACATTGTATTGAATTTCATTAGATTCATGCTTAAAATGTCTGGTTAATCCTTACCCATCTGTCAAAAATGTGTATTTGTACTTTGTGCCAAGTTCTTTTTCCTGTAGCCAAGAAACTGCTCGCTTTAGAACCTGATGGAAAGTTTCTGCCTCATCCACCATTTTCTAGAAAAAAGAAAAAATATTGAGAATTAAAAATGAAAGCTTGAGCAATTGCTTTCCATTTAATATTAGACTAAAAACATAGATGGCACATGAAAAGCACTACCATTCAAAGGTTTGGGGTCAGTAATTTTTTTTATTATTTTTTTTATTAGAAGGCTCTTTATGCTCACTGAGGTTGCATTTATTTAATCAAAAATAGTAATAAATAAACAGTATTTTAAAAAGCGCTGAAATGTGAATTACTATAAGAATTTAATTTCTTTTCTTTTTTTTTTTGAATACATTTTAAAATGTAAAGTCTTCCTATGATGGCAAAGCTAAATTTTAAGCAGGCATTACTTCAGTCTTCAGTGTCACATGAGCCTTCAGAAATCCTTTAAAGTTCAAAAGAATAGCTTTTATTTGAAAAATAAACTTTTTCAAAAAATCTTAAAAAAAAAAAAAAAATGTACATCTTCAAACTTTTGGCTGGTATTGAAGACATCTTAAATTGTTATTTAATTCAATATGCAGTTCATAAATCTTGCCTGTGTGATTCCGGTAAGTTTTACACAAAACTCAGAGAGCTGTGGGTTCACCACTGGCTTCACATACTCCTGAAATGAGTCTACCTGTAATGACAGGAATGGGATTACAAACGAAATACGAATGAAAAAAAAAGTGTTACATGTAAGTGTTAAGATCAGTTCATGGGCTTAACAATCACTGTGGCTTTGCTAAAATCAATAATGATTCATTTTGGCACAAATTAAAATAATTTTTTCACAACTAGCAGATCAATCCTAAAACAGTTAACACTAAATATACTGTATGGCACCATGTTTGCCTGAGAAGAATCAAGCACACATGTTCCAGACTGTTCCCTCACCAACTCACAATCTCCAAGGTGTGTATGTCGATCAACACCATGGGAAACTCAATGATTTCATGCAGGTAGTCAGGTGGGTTATTCTCTTCACATGTTGCTTCAAAATCCACCACACAGATGTAGTCAAAATATGTATCAGTGTTCCCATTTGCAGCAGCTGAATGCATCAGTTTTTGCTTTTTGTAGTAACTTTTTAGGCGCTTCCTCAGGACATCCTTAACTCCCCTGAAAAGAAACAAACTGTATGAGTGAATTTGGAGTAAAAGGCAGGTAAAACAAATGTAAAAAAAACAAAAACAATAAAAGCTCTCTACCGCGTGTCAAGCTTCAGCTCAGCACATTTCACACGCAGCTCATCTCTGTTCATTCGGTTGATGGCACCATTTGCCACTGCGATCTCTTTATATACCGGATCACTGAAATCTCCTTGTTTCGGTGATGAAGGCTTCTGCTTCTCATTTTTTTCACAGGAAGTCTAAATGTGAAACAAGGAAATAAAAATGTTTTTAGTGTTAGTGTTGTTTCATCCTTATGTGTTTATGCATTTGTTTCTTAATCAGAACAGATTTGGAGAAATTTAACATTACATCACTTGCTCACCAATGGACCCTCTGCAGTGAATGGGTGCCGTCAGAATGAGAGTTCAAACATTTGATAAAAACTTCACAAAAATCCACACAACTCCAGTCCATCAATTAATGCCTTGTGAAGTGATATGCTTCATGTTTCTAATGAATAAATTCATCATTAAGATGTTTTTAACTTCAAATAAGTCCTCTATCCACAATATCACTTTCTCCAGTGAAAATGTCATCTCTTCTGAAGCAGGAGAGAAATATACTGTACACAGATCAAGCACAGTTTACAACTGAAAACGGTCCAAGAACAGCGCTAAACAAATATGTCAGTAGGCTTTTTCACTGGAGGAAGCAATACAATGGACTGTGAAGCGACGACATGAAGTTAAAAACATCTTGATGGATTTGTTTATCAAACAACAGCTTTTCACTTCGCAAGACATGAAATGATGTACTGGAGTTGTGTGGATTAGAACTTGTGTATTATTATGATATTTTTATCAGCAGTTTGAACTCTTATTCTGATGGCACCCATTCACTGCAGAGGATTCACTAGTGAGCATTAAACTTATTTATATTTTTAATGATGACCAGAGGGTTAAAAAATTTAAGTACATTTACATTTTGGGTGAATCACTCTAAAACAGTTAAAAGCAACTAAATAATACATATTTCTACTAAATATGAGTCAAAACAACACCTAACATAAGCTGACACTCTGCGAAGTATAACAGCAATCATACGTGGGAGAAATCTAACATGAAACAGTTTGTTAAAATCACGACATGGTCACTGGTTACTGATAACAAGACTTGTAACTAAATTAATCATTTACCAAATAAGTATTTGACCTGTAATATAAATGATGGTGACTGTAACTCTCACAAAACCGTTAAATATTAGGAATGCATTATTTTGCCAGAGCTCTAACTTACTCTGGCAATATTAGACACTCACATTAGCGCAGCATTCCTCCTCTTCATCATTCTCAGACGCTGAAGTCTTATTTGCAGATTGACTGGTCTTCTTCTGCGACTCCATCAGTTTTGATAATTCGGTTAATTTCACAAACACGTAGCCTACGTTACATCTGGTTTGGCGCGTTCACGCTCGGTGTCTCTTACGTAATCCGCTCCGGGCGAATGATAACAACCCTAATTATTTGTCTATATTTCTCAAGTTCCTTTTTTGTACATTGTACTTAAAATTAGCCCGTTTGCAAATAATTGAACTTCTGATTAGCTGCCGTTTCTTAAACGTGAACCAAGTAACAAGACGCTGGCCCTGACGCTTCAACGTACACAGGAAGTCGTCATTGAAAGGTCGAACAATTGTAGAATAAAAGCCCCATCAAATTTATTTCTTTTTACTTAGTTTTGTTACAAGTTTATTCGTGGTTATATTGTTTATGTACTCGTTGTTACATAAAAATAAATCACCCTTCAGATAATTCCAAATTAAATATCCTCTCAAAGTGTGTAATTTGTGTGTAACATTCTCCTATCTGAGGTTAATCAATCTGCAGAGACAACTATACACCAAGTAGAAACACTTGCAATATTATCCCCCCCCCCCCCCTCTCCTTGGTGTTGCTAGTTACATAATTATAGGTCGTCTTTAAATGAGGACAAGTCAGAAGTATTTTTTGCTCCAATACTTTATTTGAAGGTTTCAATGACAAAGAACATTTAAAACATTGCATTAAAATGCAGATAATGAACATACCTAATACCATTGAGAGAACTTTTTTAAACAATGTCTTTAAAGTGGTTCTGGCAAACCCGTATTCACACTCAAACAATGCCATTTAAAATGGGTGACAAGAAGTTAAACAACAAATTAAAGTGCCTACATTACCTTGAACAAATGATACACATTACATATTAACTTGTATCACTAATATCATCATCCTGTTGTGCAGTCAATCACAGTGAGAATCAGTCATAGTCAATTAAAATAAAGAAATGTAAATACTTTTAGAGTTTTACATTAAAAATGAGCTGTTCAGGAAAGAACAAAAACATATGAAAGAATTCGTATACATATATCCAGGCTGAGTACAACTCTGGTCTCACATTTTTTTGGGAAAAACACTGAGTTCTTTTTGGGTCATTCTGTCTTTGCTCTTAGCAAGGTTTTTCAGATGAAAACCATTTGCTGCTCTCAAGAAAGAGCTTAATTTTAGTCAAAATTGTATGATCATGATTTACAGTTTAGCAAATATACTGGCCTGCAGATTTACTTAGACTTAATTCATTAACATTGTATAATTTTATAAAGGTCCACGCAAATCCATACAAACCGAAAATCAACCTCGAAAACTTTCACATAACCCTGCACAGAAACTAGCATTAATGCATTTGACAGGCACTGAAAAAAAACAAAAAAAACAAATTTACCCTCATAAATTACATTCATATAGCACCATAAACACTATTTTTAAAAACATAACTCATTCTCTATTGAACAACATAATCCAATATTATTGACGATAGATATCTCAAGTGTCCATATGGCTTCACAGTCCAACAGGTCCTTGGTCAAAGAACGGCGTGTTTTTTTAAGGAGACATTTATCACAATGTTTGATGGATATGTGTGCAGGATAAACAGTCCCAAAAGTGGATTCTTAGTAATATGGACCGATGTCTTCATATCCAGCATAGCTTGGCCAATTGGGAAAGATTCCACGTGAGCATCTGGGGCTGCCGTATCGGTCAAAAAGAACGTCCCAATCGCTCACACCATATCGCTGATGGTCAACCATAGAGTCATTTGAACTCTTCTTTAGTGCTGATTGAACAATTCTGTAATTCTGTCCTTGGTTGTTGTCCCAGAGCGTTACGCCATTGACCTCATAGCAAATGGCAAACTCGATGCGTTCATGTGGAGGCACCTGATCAGGCAAAGTAGCTTCGAATGAAAAGGTGTCACGGTTTGAGCCGGTGTAAGTGTCCTTTACGTACTGGCATTCTATGTCTGTGTGACTTTTCCAAGTGTCAAACGTAATGCGAAGCTTAACGGACTTCTCAAAGGAAAGGTTTTTGACTTTGACCGTCCCTGCTATAGATCTTTCCTTAAGCATGCAGTGTTCGAGGCAGAGGTTTTCATTCTCTATACGTTGACGAAACTTTAAGTAATCTGCAGACGGCTGGTCAAAGTCGAGGGTTAGCTTGTCCTTCCCTTCTGGCAGAGTCACCAAAGAGCTAAAAAACTGCACAATGTTGGTTGGGATGTCAATAGGGTCATCAAATTCAGAAAAGACCTTTACCATCGTCAGGGCGAGGCCCTTGTGATCAGCAAAAGATACTTGTTTTTTGGCCCTGCCAGGTATCGCCACGTGTGCGCTGGCCCTATTCAACTCTGGCTGCTCCCTCGGAGAGCCGAAACCAAGTTTGGTACTTTGACACCGGTGCAGACATGGCCGCAAGGGCCTGCTGTATGTAGTCACCCTCGGGTTCAGGAACTCTTCGTTTGTCAGATAAATCGGCATGGCGAGTTCAATCGGCATGGTGGGTTCGTTGGGACGGCAGTCACGTGCACTGAAAATGCAGAAATGTGTATTAATAACCACGTTACTACAGTGAGAAAGGTCTGTCCAGTTCTGTGAATGTTGGTTGAAATCCGATGAAATCTTCCAATATTTGACTAATTCAAATTTCACACTTGTACTTTAATATAGCACAGCATGAAATATCCTTAACATATATACTCTGTTTAAAATAATCAAATCATTATGCACAGCAAACAGGGCTTAATATAGACTCAGAATCAAATAATTAAACATTAAGCAAAAGATTGCAGTAAGTGGGTCACACAAGTTTATCTAAACTGGAGGCCAGGGGGAGGGGATATGGAGCAGCATATGGAGAACCAAAGAGACTGAACTACAAAAGATATTGAGCACCCTCTAGAGTTCATAATTTGTAAAACATTTCATTCAAAATCATTAAAAGACCAGAATCTTAATCTTTACGACAAACAACCTGATTTTCAGACGAGATACTATCTAAGGGTTACTAAAAAAGGGACATTTTAATTTTCAGACTGGCGAGTTTTGTAACACGGGGTGAGCTGCAACACTAGCAGTTTAACGAAGGAATGTCAATCTCGGTTCCTGTAGGGCCACAGCATTGCAGAGTTCAGCCCCCTCTCTAATTAAACACACCTGAACCAGCAAACCAATGTCTTTGGGATTACTTGAAAACTAAAGGTTAGGTGTGTTGGAGCAATTTGGAGATAAACTCTACAGGACTGTGGCCGTCCAGGAGCTGAGTTTAACATCCCTGTTTTAACCAATTAGAAATTAGTTACATACATTTCTACTGCAGATGAGCAGCAACCACCTAAGGTGACAGTAAAATCTGACAGAGTGCAGAGTTTATCTAAACCCCCGATCAAACTCACCCTACCTGTGGTTTTCTAGTGACCCTGAAGACCTTGATTAGCTTGTTCAAGAGTGTTTGATCGGGGTTGAAGCTCAACTATGCAGGGCATTGGCCCTCCAGGGCAAGACCTGAGCAACCCTGGAGTAGATGATGCAAGACTGTTTAATAAATACGGGTTTACAGGACAAAATAGAATTGCCATATAACTTGCACAAGATTTTCATCTACATCTACATGAAAATCTGCTAGAAATGTCATGGCTGAGGAGATGGGGAGGGTTGACACTATTTTACAGTGTACTTCCATTGGTCCCATATAGATTGTAGCGTGCTGGCCTATAGGTATGTAATATAATATATATAATATAGATATTTGCTACAATAGTTAGAATAACTAACCCATACAAAGGTATGTTTTTTTTTTTGGATTTGTTAGTTTTTTTGTTTCCATTTCCTATATTTATATTCAATTTTAAACTATTTTCAACACTACTTTCAACAAGTAAATTCTGTGATTAGGCCCTACCACAATAAACTCATGTACACAATTTAAAACGTCTAGCAGTGGGTTTGGTTGTAACAACAGCCCTCTTTGTAATTTTACATTAATTTACACAATGTCAAGATAAGCAATAGGTTTCAAAAAAACAACTTTAATTTGTAGACAGCAAATTCTGAGAATATAATTTCAAAAAGTCTGAGACAAAAAAACTCCCAAAATCTCTTGTATCCATATACGGTCAGGAACAATGAAACATTGTTCCGGTCTGTCTAGGTAAGGCTCGAGAAAGATTGGCTTTAGATTAAAACAGAAAATGGTGATTTGAAATAATAGGCAATGGCAATTAGCTTTAGAACCAAATGGTTTCGCACCTGTTGAAGCTCATTTGCAGTTGCAACTTTCGCCCAGGTCCAACATACCATCACGCTTTATCATACTGCTGCCTTCGTTTCTGATCAACCCCTCCTCTCTTAATCTTTGATTTTGATTTTTTTTAATCCCAATGATATGCAAGATTGCTTCCCTTTCCATATCTATTAAAAACTTTAAGCCTAATATCATATGTCGCTCTGCGTCATGCTCTTCCTGGTTTGCAGCCGTTTCCCTGGGCACTACCGTGTTTAATAAAAGTTTCCTCCCTCCCTTAGATTAAAAATCTTTTCGTGCTGGAACACGAATCAAATCAGCGCTCTTCCAGTGCGCTTTAAACTGATCCAGAGAAACAAATTGAGAGCATAAGTTCATGCATACCTGTGTCACGGCATTTGAACTGGGTCAAACTTCTTCACCAAGCCCAGTGTCTCGTGTTAGTGAATGCAGCTTCAGCTCACTAGAGTAATACGCTCGTGCTAATGTGCGTCCGGAATGAGCGAGCCTCCTAGCTGTACCGGCCGGCACCAAAATTAAATTTTTGCCATGATCAGCCCGTGTTCACGTGAACTACCTGTTTGGACCAATCACGGCAGGCTACAGGGGCATGCATGCACCCCATGCTGAGCAATGGCATGTCACGTGACTGCAAAGACTGGGGGTCAGTAGGCCATGTCTGGAGGCCCCCCTGTGTTTTAAAAATATCCACCACTTTTACTTCCATAAACATGAACCCACTAACTTCTAAATGCTTTCACATTCTATGACCAGTGCAGATAATGTTTCAGTTCATTCCATTAGTTATTCTGGGATTATTGTGTTAACATATGTGCATTGAGAATGGAAATGCAAAGGAATGTGTTCAGCACTGTTGTCTAGTAGGGGACAAGCACTCTTGAAACTGATTTGTTTGACATCCGTGGTTGTTGTCTAGTTGTATCATGTGACCTTTTATCACAATTCAGACTTTTTTCTTGCATTTCTGAGTTTATATATCACAATTCTTTATTTTTTCCTCACAGTTCTAAGAAAAAAGTCATAATTGCACAATATAAACTCAGAATTGTGAGATATAAACTCACAATCGTGTTAAAAAAAACGTAGAATTGTGAGATACAATGTCAGAATTCTGAGAAGAAATGTCAGAAAAGTATATGCTTGCAATTGTAAGAAAAAAGTCAGAATTTTGATGAAAAAATAATTGCAAGATGTAAACTCAGAATTCATAGGGAAAAAGTCAGAATTGTAAGATAAAAAGTGTCAATTACTTTTTTTATTTTTAATTCTGTACCAGAAAAAAAAAAAAACTGATTTGTGGGATAAAGTCAGAATTCTCAGAACAAAGTCAGAATTGCGAAATGCAAACTCGAATGTCTGAATTGAGAAATAAAAAGTCTTTTTTTTTTATCCTGTGGTTGTAATGTTCATAGTTTCTGGCCTTCACTAGCATAAATCAGTCTAAAATGAGTGTCCAACATGCCAATCACATGTAGATGAAGTCAAAGCAACATGCAATGAAAGAAAAATACTGACTACTGTCTGTCAACAGCGAAACAGAATCTAGCTGATTTTGGCTCAGGAAACTGTGGTGTCAGTAATTAATCTAATATCCTATCTCTATCACTGTGCATAGCATGCAAGTCTATTTAGACAATTTAAAAGGTTAAGTAAGGTAAATACAGTATTTTGATCATGTGCATAATTGTGTGCATCACCTCTAAGCAATGTTTTTTTTCAAACATCCTTTCTCTGCTCCCAAAATCCCAATATTGTACTTTATAGTGGACTTTATTAAGACTCTATATCCTAGAAATTTAACATTTAAAAAACAATACATATTTTATATTTAATTAAAAGTCAAGCTGAACAAAATTGTTCATCATATAGGAGTCAGAATTATACTCAGTGTCAATGTGGAGACATTGGGACACTGTGGTATACCTCATCCTACTGCTGCCACAACTGATGCACAGATAGTGTGGAAAATCCATCGATAATTCCAGATACAGTAACACTGTAGGGCCAAAAAACAGCCATAGTCAGTAGAAAAGGAGAAGCTGTTTTAGGCGCATGGGTTGTGAAATAGTGAACTAAAACAGACTGTAGAGAAGGTTAACAGGAGAACAGCTGTTCAGGCTTGTTCATTCCGAATCAATAGGACAACTGTACATAAAGGTGACAAGAAGAGGTCAAATGGAGGTCATGCTGCTGCATTGTGCAATATGTTTGATCATTTATGAATAAAACAAAAGGTCCATAAATACACAAAGTCTAAAAGAAAATATATTTGTGTAGGTGTTGTATTTATTTGTGATTATGCACTCTAATATCTTTATTTCTTTCAGACAAAAACATATGCGACAATAATTTGAAGTATTGTGCTTGGAAAAGTATTTTCAGACATGTTTACAGCACTGGACGCTTATGACAGCTGGTATGACACCCATGCAGAAAGGCACATCAGTACTTGTACAGGGGCTACATGGGTTCATTTGTGAACCTCTGTGATTGACAGAGCAGTGATGACAGAAATGGAGCAGCTGTAGAACTTCCAGGGTACATTCAATCCTGTGTATATTTAAAACAATTTTACATTTTCCCCCCAAGACATTATCAGCATAACAAATTAAGGGAAAGGATTAACTGGAAAACCTTGTGTCCGAAATAGTATATTCTCTGTGGCACTTTTTTGAATAATTACTTCACTGCTGTTAAAAGCATGTTCTACGAATGTGTAGTATGAATGCAGTTTGGATATACTACATTCGTCATGTTGACCTATATTATATGGCCTACAGTACCAGCATAAGTTTAGTCGATCCTCTCCCATGGCCTTCTTGGATAGTAAAGTGTCTATTGGATGTGCACTTCAGAATCTCACCGGTAGTAGTAGGTCATTGCCTACTGTTTTATGAATACTGTGAATTTGGGCATCACATAATGTTTTTTTTTTTTTTTTTTTTTTTTTCTTGTTTACTCAGACAGTCCCTTGTATTTTACACTTTAGAACTTTTGAACATGAGGAGAAAATCAAATAACTTTGTAAACAGTAACGTTGGACTGTCGGTGTGATAAGAGTTCTGTGATTCTCACGCAAACATTGTCATTATGTAACAGGAATCAAACAAACAGAACCTTAGATACTTAAGCATAGGTTCATTCTGGGTAAGTGTTTCAGCTTTGGCAACCAAATATTTCCAAACAGCTGAATAAAAGAACTCTGACCTCAGAAGGTCATCACTTTCACTAGCTTAATATCTAGCAACAGTTAAAACAGACTGTTACAGAGGAGCAATCTGCTGTTTTGTTTTGTCAATATTGGATCAGTGATGGTTGAGTTGCCCAATGAGGATCAAGGAAATGAGTAGCAAAGTTTTTTTTTTCATAAACAGCTGCTTATACATCCAAGACAAACTTTGGATTTGATGTTGTAAACAAAAGTATGTTGATCTGTTAAAAAACAAAGTTTACGTGCTTGTTGAATCATACAACTATTGAATTCAGTTTGTGAATCACAGATCTTATTTTACTCATATATTGAAAGACGCTCTATATGCACTGATGATCCCTGCTGGAAAAAAAAACAGACTAAGTAAGATGGTTTTCTGGTTTTAGCTGCTCTGCTTGGTAAGACAACTGGTTTAAAGGTTTTTTTAGTCACCTTTTAACAAGGCAGGCATTGGAAGACCAGCAAACCATCTTAGACTAGTTTAAATGCTTTTTTTCTCTTTAGCAGGAATAAACCATCGACAATAATAGCAGGAATGTTTTATTTTGAGTTCTGTTGACTAACATTTAGGTAGGCTAGATTTACTTACATAACACTTAACAGAGATTTATTTGTCGTTTTATATTCAGAACAATATATTTCTGCCTGTTTATTTGTCTTTTTGTTTAATTTCATTTATTAGTTTATTTATTTGATGATACCAAGCCTCCCCTGATTTTAGCTGGCGGAAACTGTGGTTACCATGGTGTTAAGACACAGATAGCAAAAAAATATTATTTGTCCGTTTTGGTCATTTGCAAGCGGAAGTTTTACCCTGACACTTCCCGGAAGTTCTCCCCGACTGTTTTCGCTGCCAGAGGGGGATTTGAGTGCGAAAATGGCGACGTCTCGTCGCACTTCCCAGCAGCAACAACAACAAAACTTATCCTCCCCACTAAGACCCGACCCCAGTCCCCTCACTCCTCCAGAGTCCCCCACAGACACCTGCGGCTCTGCGGCTGGCGAGAGGCCGGAAAGCATCGGGGATCCGGAGATCGCTGCTGAAGTCCCCGCTCCGCTCCTCAGCACCAGCAGCAGCAGCTCCAGCTCGAGCAGCGCTAGCTCGTCTACCACCGGCGGGGGCAGTAGTGCGGGCTCCACTCCCGACTCCGGTAGTGCCAGTCCTGGAGGCAGCGTCTGCGGGACGAGTGGGGCTTTCAGAGAACTGTTTGAGGCCTGCAGGAATGGGGACGTGTCTCGGGTGAAGAGGCTGGTGGATTCGGTCAATGTAAACGCACAGGACATGGCCGGGCGCAAGTCCACCCCGCTTCACTTCGCTGCAGGTAAATACAAATATACGTTATATGTTTGCGATCAATCTAGACCTGGAAAGCATCCAGGTAACTGTTAGACGGTTTAGGTCGCTAAATAAACAGTAAGATGGGGCTCAAGAGGGGTTTAAAGGAAACGGGGACAAGGGGAATAAAGTAGAGTGTGGCCAACAGGACAATCATGCAACATCTAGGTTAGTAGAAAGTTAACCACTCCGCGAGCTATATTGGTCTGCTCGTGTTTGTTTTCGTTTGATGCGTTACCGAAAGTGAATAAAGTTCGACATACAGACTGAATGAACCGCAGTGCACCGGGAGATGATCGATAAAAGTAATAAACATTCTATTAAAGTTGCACTTTGTCCTCGAATGTTCAAAATTAGTGTTTAAGTTACTTTGTTTCGCGTAATTTTACGATAAACTGAAACCGGACCATCGCATGATACTTGTGATCCTCCACAGCTGTCAAAACACTTAATACACAACATTAATGTAGTAAATGTCGTGTTTGGTGCTGAAGAAAAATTCTTACATGGTTATAAATATATATGCATCTAATCGTCACAATATTATATCCAGTGTTGGGAAGGTTACTTTGGAAATAGGTTACAGATTACAAGTTACCCTATTTAAAATGTAATAAGTAGTGTAACTATTTCATTTACTTTATTAATGTAACTGATTACTTTTTGATTACTTTTCTAAATTTGATAAAGCAGGCAGGGTTAACCTAACAGTAGTACTCAACACTGACAACTGTCAGACTTCTAAAATCCTTCTTGACTTAAATAAATATTATAATAATTTAATTTTGAAGCGCAGCCACCACAAAATCAGACTTTAGCACCTCTTTTTACTTTGAGATTGTTCTGCGGTTAAATACAGATTTAAAATCACAAGATATAGTTTAATAGCTATGATACTGTTTTTGAAAACAAATCTTTGCATAGACAGGAAACACTGGCATCTAACAATGCTTTGGAAAAAACTATTAATCTTAAAAAATAAAGCATATACATAAACCCAAATAGAAAATAAAACGGTTATCAAATAAGCATGTGTCCTATTCTGTGTTCTAAATTCCTGAAACATTAATGTCTCATATTTTAAAGCAGCCAATGCAATTTGGGAAAGAAAGCAATCAAATCTGTATGTGTGAAAATATTCAGATGTAACCCTCTTTGTAATCGTTAACATTTTCATAAGCAACTGTAATTTAAAGGGTTAGTTCACCCCAAAATGAAAATTCTGTCATCAATTACTCACCCTCATGTCGTTCCAAACCCGTAAGACCTTTGTTCATCTTCGGAACATGAATTAAGATATTTTTGATGGAATCTGAGAGCTGTCTGACCCTGCATAGACAGCAACACAACTGTAATGTTCCCAGGTCCAGAAACGTAGTAAGGACATCGGTAAAACAGTCCATGTGACATCAGTGGCTCAACTTCAGTTTTGCGAAGCTACGGGAATACTTTTTGAGCGCAAAGAAAACAAAAATAACATAATTTATTTAACAATTCTTCTCCCCCGTGTTACGTCTTCCGTCATTTTGGAGAGTACCCAGAGTGTAATCGAAGTAATCAGGGTTGTTTACGTTCAGGGGAGAAAGCGCGCATGAACGTAATCTGCGTAATCAGCGTTGTTTACATTCGAGGGGAAAAGCACGCGCTTGAACATAATCGGTGTAATCAGCATTGTTTACGCTTGGGGGAAAGCGTGCGTATGCATTGTGATTAGGGTTGGGTACCGAACTCGGTACTTTTAAGGGTACCGACCATTGTGATACTCTCTAAAATGGCGGAAGACGTAACTCGTGGGAGAAGAATTGTTGAAAAAATTGTTATTTTTGTTTTCTTTGCGCTCAAAAAGTATTCTCGTAGCTTCGCAAAACTGAAGTTGAGCCACTGATGTCACATGGACTGTTTTACCGATGTCCTTACTATGTTTCTGGACCTGGGAACATTACAGTTGTGTTGCTGTCTATGCAGGGTCTTGAGAGCTCTCACATTTCATCAAAAATATCTTAATTTGTGTTCTGAAGATCAACGAAGGTCTTACGGGTTTGGAACGACATGAGGGTGAGTAATTAATGACAGAATTTTCATTTTTGGGTGAACTATCCCTTTAATTAAATTTTTTCTCAGTAACTGTAACTGATTACAGTTACATTTATTTTGTAATTAAATGACGTAATTCCATTACATGTAACTATTTACTCCCCAAAACTGATTATAACAACATTATTTAGTGTTTCCGCAGTCATAGTAAAACTGGAACGATAAAGGGGGTTTAAAACGACATTTTCCAAATTAATGAATGTTAACATTTCTATATCTATATCTTCGTTTTATGCTCAACTAGAAATTGCTCTTTGTAAATGCATTCACTACAAAATGTTGTTGATTTGAGTTCATGTGTGGTTATTTAGGGGCCGTTTTAAAACAAATAAAGGAGCCATTTGATATGTCCCACCCTAGCTTCCTGTTGCAGTAGGAAATATGTCCACACAGAAAGGAAAACTGCACTTGCCAAGACATTTCATGGAGGGATCCAGTTACACCAGGACATAAATAGTGTTATTTCTGAAACCTATTTTCCTTTAAATGTGCACAAATACATTTCTTCTTGGGATAAGCTTGTTATTGAAGGGAATTTGCATTTTTAAGATGCTTATAATGCATGTGTTATATCAATAAAGTTATTGAATGATCCTTGTACACACATATTAATCGTCATTGAGCTCTTTTGTGGGAAACCGGTTTATTTCCTTCCTCTTCCTATCCAGTAGTATTCTCAGTCTGTAACCTAAACAAACCAAAAATAAAGTACTTTTCTGTTGAAACAGGTTCTCATATCATGATTAAAATCATAGATAAGATTTGACAGTCAATGGAAAGAACGGCAGCACAAGTGTAGAATGATTTTCTTGCTAGAAATGGCTAAAATGTACATTGTAAACTTGATTAACTGATTTTTGCCTTACAGGTTTTGGAAGAAAAGATGTGGTGGAACATCTCTTGCAGACGGGGGCAAATGTGCATACACGAGACGATGGGGGATTGATCCCGCTGCACAACGCCTGTTCCTTCGGTCACGCCGAGGTGGTCAGCTTGTTGCTTTGTCAAGGAGCCGATCCCAATGCCAGAGACAACTGGAATTACACTCCGCTCCATGAAGCCGCCATCAAGGGCAAAATTGACGTATGCATCGGTAAGTTCCTCTTCTTCTGTCTCTTCTACAATGATGTATATCATCTGAAAAGTTGGCTTGTGCAACCTCAAACGTGTGTCTCGAGTTGCAAGTGTTGGTTTGGATTCGGATGGGGAGCGTGTCAGCTTTGTAGATTGAGGAGACGAATGGTACAATCTCACCTTAGTGAATTCTGAAGATGTATGACTTTAATTTTTCCTGTGTTTTGCCTGAGGAACAGTTCTCAATAAGGGTTAATCATGTGGCATTCTTCTTGATTAGCCGCGGTGACTGACGCTATTACACAGCGCTCAGCCATTAATCAGATCTTTACTGCTTGGTATTCATGAGAAATTTAACATTGCATCTGAGGGGTGAAGAGGGCCAATAATGTGGCGATGGAATGTCGTTCAACATTTCAGTCCTCTGTTTCATGCATCACAATGCACAGATCATGAAATAATCTGCTTGATGTGCTTCCCACTCTGTGTTTTACGTAATTAGGCTGCAGATTTGTGGCCGAGTTTGTTTCTAAAGTGAAAAGTGTGTTTTGAATTGCGATTGTATGTTTTTTTTTTTTTTTTTTTTAGTTATCTGAATTTGCTCAAAAAGTAGTCTACTGCTCATGGCAATCTTATCCAGAGTGCCACTTGCTAAATTTTTAGCATAATCCAATTAAATGGGGGGGGAAATTCCAATTTAAAAACTTTGAGATAAGAATTATCTGCACAGTCTAAGGGAGAATTCAGAGGCCTGAGGACATGCGTGTAATTTCACATCTCTCAATCTGAAAAGATTGAAGTAGATGTTCTCTGGCTTTTATCTTTGCACTTGTTCATCAGAAAAATAATTTTGGAGAGCTTTAGACAGGCTGAGTCATTCCATGTACAAGTAGACCTCACTTTTTTAAACATCAGTCTAGAGTAGCTCATGCTGGAAATAAAACTTTTGTCCTTGAGATATTTCTGATTCACTATTGATCACAACGTAAGATAGGCCTTAGAGGGAAGTTAGTTGAAGTTGTAGATGTATGCTGATGCAGGTACAGCAGTTGGTTTGTTTTTTGTTGTTGTCCATTGCTTTAACGTGTATTAGGCAACCTCTGTTCTAGGGCTGGACGATATGGCCAAAATTTATATCACGATATATTTCTTAATTTCGGTCGATACGATATAATTCCGATATCGATATGAACACTATTAAAAAAAGCCTCGTAAAAACTGCCAAGAACGCCCACAACAGATGTCTGTGCATACAAACTTATGAAAAATGAATTTGCACACCCGCGACGTGTTTTAATTTTGAAATGTGCAGCGCTCATGTTTATTCAACGAAGTCAAACACCAAAATAAATCAATGTATGGTAATGTATATCGAAATATCGGAAATGTGTTTAAAAATCATATCACCGTTATTGAAAAAAATTATATCGCGTAACTTGCATAAAGTTTAATAGGTATACAAACTGGAAATAAGTAAACATGTATAATATATAACCAAATAAATAAGAAACGTAGGACGTTTATTAGCAAAACGAGTAAGAAAGCTTGGAGGCACACCTTGATGTCAAATAAAATAAATAAATGACACAAAGTTTAAATAAAGTAAAAATCAGCAAACAATGTGGAACCAATTAAATAAGAAACAAATGTTTAAAAAAAAAACTTCCAAAGTCAAAAGTCAACAGGCTTTTCTAAATCCAAAATATTGCCAAACTAAATCATCCGCGATCGTCTTGTCTGTCTCACTCACTCACTCTTCTTGTCAGTCAGCTCGACTCACTCTTCTCACTGGAGAAATGAAATCTGATCTGTGATGCGACTGTCGTTCGGCACGCTGCATTGAGCAGCCGCGTTCAGTTTTTAATTGTAGTGTCTGTTCTTTTACTGAACTAAATGATTTTTATTACTATTATTAAATACATATAAAATAATTTTTTTTCCTGTGATGCAAAGCTGAATTTTCAGCAGCCATTATTCCAGTCTTCAGTGTCACATGATCCTTTAAAAATCATTCTAATATGCTGATTTGCTGCTCAAGAAACATTTCAATTCAGTATTTAACATGTATAGTCTTGATTGATTTAATGCATCCTTTCAAAATAAACATTTCCCAAACTTGCAAGCAGTATATATTTAAACAAGTACAGTTGCAGTACCTTAAATTATGCCAGTTTTTTTATTTTTCCAAATCCAAAAGCATGGCTAACTACTAGTTGACAAAGATAATAACCAATAAACTAGTGCTGGGCAGTATGACCAAAAATTTATATCAAGGTATTTTTCTGAATTATACTGGTTTCACGACACCTGTATTCGGTATGAACCATTATACCGCCCAGCACTACAATAAACGGCTCTATGCTATTTTTTCCCATTAGAAGCTTTTCCCCCTCTTATCTTCATCCTTTCGACACCCAACAAGTGTTGTCACCTTTGCCCTTTGTTCATAATGAATAAATAATTAGCATCCCCTCTGCTAATTAGGATTGCTGCTGGTCTCCACTCATAATTTTTTGTGCCCATCTGCCCAAAGCTGCAGGAGGGCAGTTTGAAATTAGAGGTCATGCGGTCATTCCTTGCCTCAAAGATGGATGACGATAATGGTGACAGCATGTTTTAATTTTTATTTCTACCTCTCCACCTCGCTCCTGACTTTTTTACCGGATGAACAAGTTTGATCTCCCCACATTCATAGCCTTGAGCTGTAGCCATCCACTCTTATTTTCCAATGCGGCTAACCGTTATTGCGCACGCTAGGGATAAAATGAACAATCAATAAATCGATTAATCACAAACGTCCTCAGCGCACACCTTCAATTCTGGATAATATGTGTTCATTCCCGTGTGTGTGTTTGCAAGCCCTGCGAGTCATTTCTTCCATTCCCTTCTGGGTTTATCAAATTGCTAATGATTTCACTTGGCACTAATGGCCATTTTCACCGTTGTCTAAGTATGTCAAGAAATTGAATGAATGGCAGCTTGTAGAGATGGCTGTGTCTGATATATGTGTGAATGCGAGACTCTCTGAATGCTGTTAGAACAGCAGGGATTTGTACATGGTTATGCATTAACCCAAGCACCCATGTTCTCTCTGAAGCTCTCAGTTAATAGGCCCTCTCAGCGTTCGGTCGCAATTACCTTACTCTGCTGATCGCACTCCAACCACCAATTACTGCACACACGGGCTGTTGTTTATACAGAAGGTCCTTATGACCAACTGTAGGTCTCTGCACCTGTTTTAATGCTGTCGCTTCTGTGGTTCTTTCATTTGTATTCTGAACACACATCTTTGCATGTTTATTTCAGGGTCAATGACGTATAAGATTGTACATGATAAAGAAAGGAACTAAATAAATCCATTATAATTGTACGTTCTATGAATGTACTTTGTTTTATATGGTTTTGAAAAACTTTTAGTTTTTTATCAGAACTGCATGCGTCTTGCGGAAGAACATTGTAGCCGGAGCTACTTCTCTCTGTTTATGTCTAAGATGAATCATGCAGGTACTGGGCTACTCCGCAGCGGTTCCACCAGTAACAGTCTGAAATAGTCCGAATATAAAAAATTATTATAGGTGTACCGTAGTGATTCAGGATAAGCCAAAAACACTGTTTGGAAAATGGATTCATCATGTACTCACTTATTAATGTTAATTTTGTAAATTTTGAACACAAAAAAAGTTACCGACTGCAGCTTTAAAGAAAAGTATATGTTGGCTAACTTTAAAAATGTCATTTGGTGTGATGGCCATGTAAAAAGTAATCAAATATTTTCACACGTTAAATAAAAGAGAGTATGCACATCTTAAACATTAAAAAATATAACGTTTGTTCAAGGTTTTTTACAAATATAATGAATTATTAATTCAAAAATATCAATACCTTTTTTAGGGAGTTGCACCACATGACATTTTAGTTACATTTTAAGTCATAAATTCAAAGAACCTGATATTTATGCCAAATTTACATTGCAAAGTGGCACAGAAGTGCTTTTAAAGTGCCATTTAAGGGTCTTTACACAATGTGTAATGCTGCTCAGTGGTGGCTTAAATACATTTACACATTAATTACAATGATATACTTTGATACTATGGGCTGAGGTGGGTCTTAGCAGGTGTAATTTAGTCTGGCTTGGATGCATGGAAACACTGTCTTTTACACTGAATTTTAAGCAGGCACAAAGCAGCCTTAACTGAACTATGTAAAGTTGCGTGTTTCCTTTGCAATAAGACTCTTTTCTTTATTATAATATCAGAACAGTTGTATCACACTGACATTTATGCTCCCTGAAAAGTATCAAAATAAATACACAAATTAAACCAATGCAGGGGATTTTTGAATAAGTTAATAGATCTAGACAAAAAAATTTGCATTGTTTCATTGACACTTCAGTAGCCTATGTGCAAGCATGCAGACAACGTAGATGCATCTCGTAGGGAGGGGGGCCGCCCGGAGTGCAGAGGTTACAACGATATCCCCTCGATGCCTGTCGCCTGATGGATAGGCAAGCTGTCATAAGCACGCCAACGAATTTTAATCACCCCATCGCCGTCATGCAACACTTCCAACCCTCTGTTCCCACCCACCCCACGGCAGCCCACCGCTCAAGTGCTTTCATGACACCAGTGTATGCAAATGTGGTCTCTATGGGGCCTTTAGTGCATATTAATTTGACTGAGAGGGTTGATAGTAGCTGTATCTTCCCACTTAGCTAAACTGTTTTCCCCAGCCCGTGTTTTTCCGCATCAAACCCCGAGTCCTCCCTTGATGCAGTGGTGTATTTCACACGGGTTTAATGCTTGTCAAAACTGTGTTTTTCTGATGAGAAATGGATGACCTATGAGTCACCGGCATAGCAGTAGCATCAAAATCATACTCACGCAACGCAAGATTGCTCTTTTTTTTTTTTTTAGGTACAAGCTTCTTTTCCAGGATTCACGAACACATCCGAACAAAACAGCTGTTTTTTCACAAGCTTTAAACATTTTACACTAGTGTTTTTTTTAGAACAGCTTTCTTGTAAAGCTTATGCTTTGTTGTATTAGCCGGTCCCAACATGATGGTCAACTACACTGTCATTCAAATGTTTGTCAGTATGATTTTTTTTATTTTTTTTTTATTTTGAGAGAAGTCTCTTATGCATTTATTTGATCAAAAATACAGTGAAAACAGTAATACTGTGAGATATCATTACAACATATAATAATTAAAATAACATTTTTCTATTTTTTATGTATTTTAAAATGTAATTTATTGCTGTGATGGAAAATCTGAATTTTCAGCAGCCATTACTCCAGTTTTCAGTGTCACACAATGCTTTATATGCTGATTTGCTGCATAAGAAACATTTCTTATTATTGTGAATTAGGGTTGCAAGATAAATCGCATGCGATATTTAACGCGCATCTTATCAGTAAAGCCGGTTCTGTAATCAGCGGTAAATCTCCATCACCTGCGTGCTTTCACATTGAGCAACAGAACCGGCTTTCTGACAAGATGTTCGTTAAATATTGCATGCAGTTTATCGTGCAGCCCTATTATGAATGTTGAAAACAGTTGTGCTGCTTAATATATTTGTGGATATAATGATATACAGTTATGCTCATACGTTTACACACCCCTTGCAGAATGTGCAAAATGTTAAGAATTGAAACTAAATAAGAGGGATCATGAAAATTGTGTACTGTATTCGAGTTGTGTGACGACTGGATTCGTCTGAAAGAAGAAAGTCATATACACCTAGGATGCCTTGAGGGTGAGTAATTCATGGGCTGATTTTCATTTTTGGGTGAACTAACCCTTTAAAAGATGGATTTCAAAATCATACAGTCAACCCTTAGAAAGGGTTCAAATATGCAGAAGATGCTGGAAAACCAAAGAATGTGCAGGGGCTGGAGGATTTTTCTGAAGAACAGCAGGCAGTTGAACTGCTCAGGACCAACAAGGGACTCATGAACAACTATCACAAAATATAAAAACAGCCATGGATCATCCAGGACATCTGTTATGTGAAATAGCTTATTATTATTCAGGACAGTACTAAATAAAAAATAACATGCAATTTTCATGATCCCTCTTATTTTGTTTCAATTATTAACATTTTGCACATTCTGCAAGGGGTATGTAAACTTATGAGCACAACTGTATATAATATATGTTTTTCAGGATTCTTTGATGAATAAAAAGTTCAGTAGAACAGCATTATTTATATATGTATAATTTTCAACAATTTAATGCACCCTTGCTGAATAAATAATAAAAAAAAATTCTTAAAAAGAAATCTATTTTATGTAGATTTTTCTTATTTCTGGATTTTTTTAAATGACATTTGTTATTTATTTATTTATTGCGGCAGTTCTGTAATTAACATGCAGTTCTTTAGCATCATTTTTTTCTTTAAGAGAAGATGGGCCATGATAGTTGACAAGCTGTACAACAACCAAGATGTCAGTTAGTGAGGTCCACTATTTTTATTTGTTTGTGTGTTTGTTTATTTATTTAACAATATGTAATATTATTTCATTTTTTTGCTTATATATTTAGCAGCGGCACTTTATATAGCAAAAATGAAAAATCTGTTTTCATTTACACACCGCTATGTCACCCAAACCTGTATGATTTTATTTCTTCTGTGGAACATTAAGATATTTTTAGAAATATTACTTTTTATATATTTTTTCTTTGTACAGTGGAACTCAGTTGTCGCCGAAACTGCTTAGTGTCCAACATTCTTCAAAATAGCATCATCTCATCTGTGTTTCACAGAAGAAAACTGTACAGGTTTGGAACAACATGAGGGTGATGTAAATGATGACAGAAATGTCATTTTTGGGTGAACTCTTTAAGAAAACAAATTCAATCTCTTTAAGATAACGGGTGTGGAATGCAAAGATGAGCATTGTTAAAAGAAATGCCTCCATGAACATTGAATTTTTCCCTGCACAAATAAATTGAAAATTGCGTCCAGGTGAACCCAAAATCAACCTAACTATGCAAGTCTTCCAGAAGACAAATAAGTCAACTAGTTGATTTTGAAACCATGTTGTTTTGCACGTCACTAGTCCCAAGCTCCTGGATGTTCCCAATGATTTTTAAAAGAATTCCTCTCTGATGAACTGTAGTGAGCGAGAGATGTGTGAAAGTGTTACTGTGGAGGGTAGTGAAATAGACAGGGTGGGTAGAGGGAGGGGACGAGTACGTTAGCTTGTGTACATGCGTACGTTGTTGTACAGAGAGAGAGAGAGAGGGGAGGACTGGAGACAGTTGATAGACGCTGCTCGCTCTAGGTGCTCTGTGTTACTTGGGTCTCAGTAGCAGAGCGCCAGCAAGCGGCTCTCTCCATCTCTCTTCCTTTCTCTCAGGGGGCCGTGGAGAGGATCGGAAGACATGCTTTGATATTCCACTCTCGTACCCGAGTTCCCGTCACATGCCCGGAGTCGGACTCTCTCTCAGTAACATGGGCTTTTTCCCCCCGCCTCTCTGCAGTGTGTGTTTTTCCATGCGGGCTGTTTTCGCTGCTGCTCCTGGTGCTCTGGTGCGCGATGTGTGTTTATGTCTGCACCATGCCGAGGCAAGCGCTCCCAGTCAGTAGCGCGAACGGCCCCAGCAGCAGCCTCTGCTTGCCTGAGTTACGATACTGCTTGTGTTTCCCCTGCACAGTTCTGCTCCAGCACGGCGCCGATCCCAACATCCGCAACACCGATGGCAAGTCTGCCCTGGACCTGGCTGACCCGTCCGCTAAAGCTGTTCTTACCGGTGAGTGCTGCAACCTCGTCTTCTCCTTTTTCTTTCTTTCTTTTTTTCATCAGTGTTATTGTCTTTGATCGTCTGCAGTTTGTTCCTGTCTGATACTACATCTGCACAGCTTTGAAATGGAGCAGCGTTGTTATGCATCTGTATCTCCACGTTAGGTGTGTTTGTGTAAAGTGAGACTGTTGTTGTCCTTGAGCGCTTCTCTGCCTGTGTGCTCTCTCCGTAGTAGGGATGGGTGACTATATTGAATATCCAGGGTTTATTTGTGATGTTTTTAAAATAAAGATACGTTGTGAGGACTTTAATGCACTGTGTTGTTAACTGTTTATTAATAGTTTTGCGAGTAGTAGAGCATAGTGTGAATAAGCTTCATTTGCGAAACATTGTTAGAGTCATGTATGATTAATTTCTGTGTTGTGACTTGATTCATCAATTTGTTGACGTTTGTCTATGTGTATTTGGAAAAATTATTTGTTGATAATTATGGCTGTTTATTAGTGATTGGCAGATGTATTTTCTAGGTCATATTTGGCAATTTTAAGATTATCACATCATCTAACAACAGTGTTCACTTGGACGGCTTTTAGAATCTCCCCAATTTGTTCATAATTTTTAAAAAATGTTTTTTACATAAAAAAACATGTTTTTTATTTTATTTTTTATTTTGAGTAAAATATTGTGTAAAACTATTTTTCTTTTCATTTCAGCAAATTTGTGCACTCTCTCATTAATTGGATTATATATTTTGTCATTATATTGGCTGTTTCCCACCCTGTTTTTTAGATATTCATATCAGCATTAGCATAAAAAAAAGTCATATCTGGGGTTTTTTTTGTAATAAAGGAATGTTCTTGTTTTCTAATGAAAAACAGTGTGGAACGCATAGTGTGAATTATTTTATTGTTTTGTTTATCAGTTTAAACATTGAAATTATTTGGCTGTTTGGTTGAAATTATGGTTCACTCAAATTTCACCACTTTTAAAATGTATATATTTAAAAAAAAAAAAATAGATTTTTGTATTTTAAATGGATATTTTGCTATTACACAATGTTTTTTTTAAACATCACTTTTACACATAAATATTGAATTAGCCTACCACGACTTAGTAAAATCTCCACTGGTCGACACATTTGATAAAATATAGTCACGCCACTTAGCCCTGCACTTTGTATTGTTTGGGGGCAGAGATTCATGTATAATCAGGCTGTACTGATATATTACATGGTCCTCTTAGACACATTCTGATTGTGATTACAGTTAGTTGCATCATTTCCTGTTTGGTAAATACATCAGTTACACGAGGGATGTAGAAAGCATTTCGTCAGCGGAGTAATTCTCCAAACTGACAATACGTTTTGCTGCCAACAAGTATTATAGTTGTAAAACTTCACTCTTCAGCTCTCTCAGAAACACTCAGGTGAACCACAGCAGCAGTGATGCGTTATAAAACGTTCTGTTTCTGAAATCAATATAATCTTTATTGAAAGACATTATACATTGATACAACAGCTGGCCGCATAACAATGTTCTTCATTTCTCACATCATGTATTCAGAAAATAATTCTGTAATTAAATATACATCAGATCTCAGAATCAAAAGAATCAGAAGGTTTATTCAAGTGGTACTATTGAAGGTTCTTTATTGGCCTCTGTGGTTCTAAGAAAAACCTTTAACAGCTGTGGAACCTTTCCATTGCTCCAAAAATTATTTGGAGAACCCAAAATATTGTTCTACACTCTTAAAAATAAAGGTTCTTTGTTAACCTTTGTGGTTCCATGAAGAACCTTTAACATCCATGGAACCTTTCCATTGCACAAAAGGTTCTTTATAGTGGAAAAATGTTCTTTAGAGTATTACAATTTTCTTTATGTTAAGATTTTATATATATTTTTTTTTTTTGGAAAGCCAAAAATGATGGTTCCAGGGCATAGCTGCGAAAGCCCCCTTTTGGAACATTAATTTTGGAACATTTCAAGGAGTGTGCTTGTTATAGAATCACTCAAAATGCCATGCAACTGAGGCATGCATTAGAAATTATATGTAAATTATGAGATCTGCCATGAAAATCAGTTTTTCGATCCACTTCTCAGTCTAACAAATCAGAAATAAGGTGATAAGGTATAAATGGCAGCTCCTGGTGTGAGTGACAGAGGTGATGTGTTTGGTTTTGTGTGTATAAATAGAGCAGGAGGCAGAGCTCCAGTCTCTCGAGTATTTCAGATAATTGTTATAGATCCGCTTTTCCTGCCCAGCTACCTGACCCTGCCTGTCGAGTCTCCCATCATCTGTCTAGAAATATTGAAGAGCGGTATTCATTTAATTCTTAATCATGGTTGGCTAGCTATACACAACGTCCAGCTTTTTCATTTTTTACCAACCTAACCCCTAATTACTAACTGAAATATTAACTTAGAAGCTGAGCAATGTGGACCGAGTTATTCACATTTTTGTTTATTTGCTCGAGGTGAATTCCTGCTAATTTGAATGTTGCTTGCACAAATTACATTGCGAATTAGCCGCTTTGCATCACGGTTGCCAAAAGGCGAGACGTGAGAGGTCTAATGCCGTCCAACCATCTGTAAGCGTAGCTACTTTTTCTTCAAACAGCTTCAGAATAAACCTCCAGGTCATCAAGTCTGTCTTGTTGTTACAGCTTAATGATTGCGCATATTAACTTGTCTGGGTCATTTCAGCTGTACGATTGGTTATTTATTGCACGTTTCAAAAGAGTGCGGTGCTGTGAAGCTGCTTATTGGCTGCTTAATTTGTTCGAACATCCTGTTTGGTTTTGTTGTTGGATGGAGGCTTTCCAATAAACGGTCTGTTGAGTGTAATTTAAAAATAGAGTTTGTACGATTAAGCCAAGTGTTTTCGTTGTCTATCGCAAGGAGTTTTGAAAACCAGCACAAATTGTAGCTACTAACAATTTATTTTGAACATCTCTTGTGTGTATTTAGGCTATATCAGTTATGGGAGACGCTTAAACGGTGGCAACGTTTTTGCGCGGTCACCAGAGGGCTGCTTTGTAAACATTAGAGTTCTGATTTTTGTTATTTATGAGGAAAGGGATCATTTGGTGTAAACATGTCTCTGCTATAGTCTTGTGTTGTGGGTCTGGGTAATGATGAGGCAGCCCTGAAAAAAACACTTTAAAAAAACTGTAATAACAAAATCATTCCCATCCTGCTGCATGGGTATTGAAATATCGTCTTATTCTTCAGATTTTACGAGTATAATTGATGAATAAATTACTAAGTCATTTAAAAAGAGAATGCCTAATCATTACTTGCTGTGGTGTTCAACAACACAAAAGTTTAAAGTCAGATTAGAGTTTTTTTTAATGAAAAATATATGCTTTTATTCAGCAAAGACACATTAAATTGATCAAGAGTGAGTTTTATAAAGACTTTAATATCCAATAAATTCTGTTCTTTTTAACTTTCGTTAACTCTTTAGATTAGGGAATATTTACTTTTAGTTTTCCCTCAATAAACTCCTAATTTGCTGCTTATTTATACTAAATAAGGTGGTTATTTGTAATTGTTAAGTTTACGTATGGGGTAGAGTTAGTGGTTCTAAAATATGATCATGCAGAACAAGGCATTAACATGTGTTATAAGTCCTAATAAACAGCCAATATGCTACTAATACGCATGCTAATGAGCAACTAGTTAATAGTGTATAGTGTTCTCTAATCTAAAGTGTTAACTGGAAAAATATCATTGCCATCACAGAAACAATAAAAAAAACAGAAAACATTTATTTTAATAATTTTTCACAATATTACAATATTCTTTTTACAGTTTTTTGTTTTTTAAATCAAATCAATGCATTTATCTTAATATAATACATGGAAGATTATTTCCTTAAGGACCAAAAAGCTAGATTTTCTCAGCAAAACCTAATATGGCATTCATTAGGGCTGTTTCAATGATTATATAATGCTTAACAGATTATTAGCTAATGTTCATTCATATAGTAAGGAAAGTCATTAGTATTCATTGCTTCATATGTTGTCTTCACGGATCCCTGGTTGAAAACGCTGCCTTTCAGAGAACACCAGAGTAGACAGACAGTTTGATTCATGCCTATATTTGACACATAAATAGCACCCATGTGAAGCCAGCGCCTCTATGGAATGACAGATTTTGAGGGACCTTGAGCTTGACTTTGATCATGTGGTAATGCCTCTGCCATCATATGATGTCCTTACAAGACAAAATGTTCCTTTAAGTTGCATTAGGCACACTTGCACTGTAGCTTTTTGTGAAATGATTAATTACTACAGTAGTACTGCACACGGCGTTCCACACTGATTCATTTTGTGTTTCTGCAAGTATCTGTTTTCATTTATTTAAAGGCTAATGTTTTTATATGAATCATGAGCCATTTTATTCTCGCTATAACACTGATAGTTCAGGTAGGGAAGCTGTTAGCTCAATTGTGTATGCGAATGTGTAATTTTATAATGTATTTGTGAACCACACACTTTAGCTGGGGGTTTTAAGAGCGTCTGCGATTTTCTGTGGGCTAGTCTAAAACCAAAAAAAAAAAAAAAAAAGTGAAAGAATTGCACAAAAAGTGCCAGTGCAGAACAGCAAATATTTCTGGCAGAACACTATCATCTTAAGTGCTGTTAAATGTATGTCCTGTATAGGGAAATTGCCCGCATTCTCCACCATATTTATTCAAACGGCTTCCAGATAGAAGAGTTTAAAGAGAATTTAAATGTGATCTTTATGATTAATAATGTGGCACTTCGAACACGAGACATGGAAAGGGGAAATGTGAGACTTGATGGAAAAATTTAGACCTGGTTAAGGCTTGTTAAGTGTCAATTTCATATGTAGTTTTATTTTCCAAATTATGAAGCATGAGATTGCAGCTCTTAACTAAATCAGTTTTGTTTTGCCATTCTCAAACGTCAAAGTTCACCTCATCCCTGGTAATGTATTGTAATCAGATGGGAGTACATTTCTCTATTGTTACAGGCTTGATGAATCCAATTTGCTCAGCGTGTTCGTTTTCCAGAGATTAGTTCATAACACTTCAGAACGGAACAATCAAATAGCCGCTGGCGTATCATCCTCTTGCCATGTTAAACAGAACGCTGTTCATTTAGATTTGCTTGATTGACTTTCAAGAGGTGCTATTCATTAAACCCGCTTCCCATGATAAAAACAAAGTTATTTTGAATCAATACAAGTTCAATTTGACAGACAAACAAAAAACCTTCTCCTTAAAGAGCGAATCCCACGGTGAGGCATCTGAACGATGACTCTGACATTTATGTGTGTAATGGAAAGATGTTTGAAGTGCGAGTGCCCTCCAGCACAAAAACAGTGCAAGAAAGCAGAGTACATGTTCTTATGAGATATAGACCTGAATCGGTAAGCTAGTGGACTGCTGCATGGCTTCAAAAAGAGCCCTTTTAACTTTTATTTCTCGCATGCTTTCAGAACGTCTTTCCCAGGGACTAGAACCTCTGCGCTTTTATATTGCTCACTATTGTGGGTTCTTTATTCTTTTTTTCCGTGTGTGTTCCTTTCCATCTAAAACTGGATTTATGTTGGTCATATTACTCTGAGAAATATAGAGTCTAAAATGGAAAATGTCAAGGGGAATACAAAGTCACTGAGGGCCTCGGATGGTGTTTTCTGAGTGAAGCAGTGCTGGAACTTGGGGGAAAAAAAGTATAGATAGAAGTGTGGCATTTCCATAAATGGTCAATTATTTAGCTGAATTTTGTTTATCATATTTTTCTTCTCTGGAACAACTATTAATGTTTTTTTTTTTTTCCACCAGTGAAGTGACTTTACAAGCCTCACAGTGCTTTGAATATCCATTTAGACTTTCATCATACCAAATAGAAAAAGAATGAAAAATATTTTGCCTTTGAAATGTTCTGCAGAATTACATTCATGGTCTGCTTTAAAAGTGAATGTTTTTCAAGTAAGTGGGAGAATATTTGTTTTATAGCAGCGCACCCATGCCCTAGACGATCTTTGAAAACCCAGCGTAAACATAACCGTAAAACCCTTGTGTGTCATTTTAAATATTTTAGGACTAAGGAAGGAGTAGATATTTGCCAACCAAACAAAGTCTTTTTACTTGTTTACTTTCTTAATCCAATAGAAAAAATAATTAATTTGATATTCTTGCCAATTTTCCCCCCAGATGAGTTTAAAGGGGTCATATGATGCGATTTCAATTTTTCCTTTCTCTTTGGAGTGTTACAAGCTCTTGGTGCATAAAGAAGATCTGTAAAGTTGCAAAGACTAAAGTCTCAAATCCAAAGAGATATTCTTTACAAAAGTTAAGAGTCAGCCACGCCTACCTAAAACGGCCAATTGCACATATTTTTCAGTCTAATTTGAATGACCGCAGAGATTTTTTTCATCACGTGTAGGTGAATATGTGGGTATGCATACATTTAAATAAATTAGCATTCTTAAGCTATGACAGATCCAACTGTTGTCTCTTTTTATTGTATCATAATGCCCAACCTGTGTTTTAAATTTATCTGTAAAAAAGCACTAGTTTTCCAGCCGTTATCATATGCAGTCTTTCTTTACAGTCTATAGGATTACACAGAATCAGTTGTGTAAAAGTAGTCAGTTTTAATCTTGCGCGGGCCGAAACTAATGCTTCTGACCTTCAGCACCAAGAAAGTGAGGTTAAATCGCATTATAGCAAGTTTAATGAAGTGCCGATAGTCCCAGATCAGTCGGGTTATTGACGCGTCTGTGGATCTGTGTTCTCCATCGGGCTGACTGCATTCTCTCTAGAATCTGGTAATTCTGACTGCTCTCCCCCTTAGGAAACTATGCAGTGCTTTATAGATTATCTCAGTTATTTAAAGATTTAGCGAGACAGTTGTTAATCATTTTCATTTGGCTTTTGCTGTTTAGTTGCATATTCATTCAAATAAATTACATCAAGGAACCATTGTTTTTGCCTAACCTTAGGTTTACTGTAGAAGCTTCAGTTCACTAAAGTGAAGTATTATATGATTGTTATTATTATTCTTATTATTATTTTGAATCCTTTCGGAATATAGTGTATAAAGTTTTTGGATGAGTAAGATTGTTTAATCGTTTTTGAAAGAAGTCTCTTATGCTCACTAAAGGCATGTTTTTAGTTGATCAAACATACAGTATAAAAAAGTAAATTTGTGAAATATAGGGCTATATTTAAAAAAAAAAAAAAATTATATTTTAATATATTTAAAAATGTAATTTATTCCTGTGATGGCAAAGCTGAATTTTCAGCGTCATTACTCCAGTCTTCAGTGTCACGTGATCCTTCAGAAATCATTTTAATATGCTGATTAGGTGCTTATGAAAAATAATCTTATTTTTATTATCAGTGTTGAAAATAGTTGAACTGTTTAATATTTTTGTGAAAACCGTGATTTTTATAAATATTTTTTCAGGGTTTTTCTAATCTTTAATGAATAGAAAGTTTGAGGGATCATAAAGGCTGCATGATATAATTACAAAATGCTGTTTAAATGATGTTGTATATCGTATCACACTGCAGTATTTGTCAACTTCCCAGAAGTATTTCATGTCAATTCCCCTCCCTGTACAACAGAGGGATAGATGCACTGTCACATAATTATCCGTCCACCTATCTCACAGCAGACAACTTGACTGCTCATTACTCAGGATCCGGAGTATGAATGCAGAACACAATAAAGCAGAAATAGGCCTAGTTCTGCACCACTGCTTTACTTTGTCTTTGAGTACCTTCTGGTTCTTTGCATGATGTCTTGACGTCCAGCCTGGTCTCCACTTGGTTTGAACTGCTGCTTGGCATCACATAAACAACCTCAGCCATTTTTACAGCTTGTCAGGACATCATCTTTGTTCCACTGCTCTGCTGATGATCACCAGGTAGGGCTGGGTGGGATGACGATGGTGCATTGCAACCACAGAAATGTCCCAACCAGTACTTTATGACCGCTCATTCAGCTGCTGTTTTTAGTCTTTTGTTTTTAACTCGAGTGTTATATAACGTGAAGCTGTTTTTGTACTGATGCCAGACTTATTATTCATTTGTTGTGAATAATCGTACCTTTTGGTTTGCCTCCAAGTTCCAAAATAATCAAATTGAGATGCAGTACCAGAAATGGGCATTACCACACCATTATGTAACATATAATACATTTTTTGGGTTGAATTTCCAGCAGAATAACTATATTGTGTTTGTTTGCTGTTTTGGTCATGCCGCCCAATCTTACCACCAGGTTAGTTAGAAAGTACAGACATGAAATGTGTGAGAAGATCGGGTATTTCTTTGCTTTTTGAGAGAGAGCAGAACAAATTCCTTTGTTTATTTTTTCACCGATGTGCTTTCAACTCCATCTAGCTCTCTTCAATTTCGGTTCTAAAATCCAAGATAAATTCTGTTTGATTGGTTTTTCTTTTAGATATTTCCAGGCTTGCTTTTTTATGCTTTGAATTTTAGGGCTCCTCTTTCACCTGAGTTTGCTATCATATTATTATGAACATATTTTTCCCAAAGTGAATTGAAAATTTCTCTGGCTGTTTTAAGAGCCCTATGATATGTTGCAACATAAAAAATTTGTAGTGCAAACATCTTGAAAAGCTCTCAGCACCAGAGTAAAGAGGGGTTGTTTGCTTAATCTATTCAGAATAATATCCTGCCTCTCCCCCGCCAGGATTTAAGCAGGAAAATAAAACTGGCTGAAGTTTTATTTATAAGATTTACTTTTTCATTGCAGGCAGGCAGTCTCTTCCGAGTCAATTAGATCTAGCAATTGATCCATAGCTTGTGCCCTGCTGGGTGGGTCAGATAATACCTTTTATCCTCTGCGTATGTCTGCCGCAAATACCTTTCAGGTTGTGTTTGGTTATATTAAGAATTGTAAATCGTGAACCTCTAGGCCAAGTTGTAACCTTTGACCTGTGTGGAGCACAGAATCTGAAGTTCACAACACTTTTAGTGTTTGAATGGTAGTTCATTTCATAGTTCACCCAAAAATGAACTTTCTGTCATCATTTACTCACTTTCAAGTTGTTTAAAATCTGAATGAGTTTCTTGAAGAATATTTTGAAGGTTGTTGGTAACTGATAATTGGTAACTTCCATAGTATTTTTTTCCTACTATCAAAGTTAGCGGGGACCAGCAACTGTTTGGTTACCCACATTTTTCAAAATATACAGGTTTGGAACAACATGAGAGTGATTAAATAATAACAGAATTAAAAGAATTTTGTGAACTATCCCTTTAATTACAAGTATCAGCATGATTAGTTCTATTAGTCTGCTGTCACTTTAAGACACATCTAATGTACTGGCACACAACTGTTTACTTGCACTTTAGACATAACAAACTGTGTTTATATGTAAACCTTGTGTGTTTTTGAGAGTATTAGCGCAATCAGATGTGAAAGATAACTTAGCCTAGTAATCAAACGCTGTTTGACAGGCTTTTTAGTGGTGTACGTGCTCAGAAAAAGGTATACACGCTTAGATAAAGTGCATGTCATAACAGCATGTGAATGAAATGTTTAAACGGCAAGGCTTTAAAGCACATGCAAATAATGTACTTTTGTGATTGTGAAGTGCAGTGGATTTGTTTGTTTTATTTAAAGATTTATTTGCTTTTCTGTCTTTCTTTCACTAAAAAGTTTTATTCACTACTGTCTCCTAAGAATCATTCATTCATAAATTGAACTACAAAGGTCATAGTGTAGATTCAGTTGTGACTCGTTGCCTCTGAGTATTTTAGTATGTTTCATCTGTATCGGAAAATGAATTCACCTTCACAGACTGTTGTAACTGAAAGTCATAAATATCATTGATTTCCGAAAGCAGGCAGGAACCGTTCTGAATCATTTGAAATGGTTCTGGAACCGTAGGCACTGATGACTAGACCAAGATTTGAGGGAGTTCCTTCGACCGAACCTTTTGTAACTTGGGAATTTGGTGTGTGTCTCAGACTGAGACAGCTCAAGGACCAGCGTGAGATCTTTTTTCAGCCCACTTGTGGAGCTTCAGATCAAGGGAGTCTCTGTTTATCTCTGAATAATTAATGCTCTGCTAAATTATCCACTCCTTTCTGCAGTATACAGAGCTCCCAGAAGCCCAACAACAAAGCTCCTTACATGGACTGAAATCCAAATTTATTATTTTTCTTCTACACCTTTTCCCCCATCAATGCTCTTAACACAATGCAAATACCTTGTTTTGTATGCAGCTCAACAGAATACTGCTTACAGCCACTCGCTTTCATTATACTTCGATGCTTTGTGCAAAGACCCGAACATTTAAACTATCATTGATCTGAATTTTATTCAACCCCTAGTGAGGATCTTGGCTAAAAGGAAAATTGGAATTTTATAGCTTAACGGGTAAAGCAAGGCACTGAAAACACTAAGGTTGTGGGTTCGATTCCCAGGAAGCACATTTACTAAAAGTATACTCTGAAGATGCTTTGGATAAAAGCGTCTGACACATTCATTAATGTAACGTGATAATGCATGTCGGTAGTATTTAGCATGATGTTCTGTCGATTCTCACCTACTCTGATCATGTCTGAATATACATTTATACCATTTTTTTTTTTTCCTGTAGTGTTTTACAGCTGTTAGATTTTCTTTGATAAAAAACACATTTCCTGTGGCTCTTTAGGGAAAAAAGAGGAAAACTCATTAATTTTTGCTGATGAAGCACCCAGAGGAGCTTCGATAATGGGAGTTCACATAGCCATTTTACAAAGAGGGATATCTGAGGCAACATTAATTTCAATTAATTACTTAGCTTAATGGTCAGAGCTTGCTTGTGGGCGTATAAAGCTGATCAATCCTCTTCACTGGACTCTGGGCTGTTAAAGCAGTGCAATCAAGCCCCTCTGTCTTACTGGGCCAAACTGGTGTGTAATAAGTCTCAGAGTTGCCATTTTACTATTCCTATTAAGATTTTATTATCAAGCAGGCAAAGATTTGTTCATGGTCTACCTTTATATTCTGGCAAAAGTCTGCAAGGGAACTGCAGCGACATCTTTTTTGCAAGATGTAGGAGAAGAATCGATCCACAGAACTGATCTGTGAAGCATTGTGACTCTCAGATGGGTTTGTATCAAATCTGGAAATTCATAACAAGAATTTTTTAGTAATTTAAAAATGGATTATTTACACAGCCGCCTCTGATGCTAGGTTATTATACTTACTAATTTCTGAGTGTTTATTTAACTTTGGAGACTTGTAGACCTGTGACCTTTAGACTATTAACTCTCTTTTTAAACACACTCTGAGTAGTTTGATTAATTTATCTACTATTATAGAAATCAATTTCATTTTTTACTTTTATTATTATTTTTTATAATGAATTATAATTCATTTTTTAACCCTATGTTCTTTTGAGCTTTCTCTTCATCAGAAAAAAATGTGTCTTGGTTTCCACAAACATATTGTGCAGTTTTCACAATTGATAAAAACAAGAAAGGTGTTTAAAAATTTATTTTTATTTTTATAATTGTTCACCAGTTCAGGCTCATATTAAAACCTGATCATATTAAATTGTTTTCTGAAGGACTTCAGTTTGCCATCACATGAATAAATTACATTTTAGAAATAGAAAACAGTATAAACTTTATAGATAAAAATATCATGATCATCGCCATCATGTTAATTATTTTTTATTTGTATTTAAAATGTATTAATATTCTGTTATTGCAATAATTAGAAATAATTACATTTTAAATATTTTTTGGAATAAAATGTCTTTTCAAGAGTAATTTAAATACAATTAACTAAATGCAGGTAAATAACATTTTTGCAATATTTTCATAATTTGAGAATTACAGCTTGATTGGAAATTATGCATAAAAATGTACATTTATAATTTATATTTTTATGTATAAATGCAATATTAAATTTTTTTTTGTATATTTATATTCTTGTGATTTACTTTTTTATTTATTCTGCAATTCTGGGTCTGGGACACGGCATGATATCAGTCTATACATACATAGAATTTAAATTTATGATTTGAAAAGAATTGAAAAGTAATAAAAATGAACAATGAAGGCATAGTAAAATGTTTTCAAGACTATTTTATTGTAAACTTTATATAAAATAACAGCAATCCACTCTTGAGACACAAAAATGCCCAAAGTTGAAGAAACAAATGTTTATTGGTAAGTCAGTGCAGACATATAGCATTTTAGTACAGATTTTATGCAGAACCGCCTCTCTGCTGTTGCTGGAAAAATTGACATGTCTTGAGGTGCCTAACGATTTCCACTCCTATTTTCCACATTTCAGATTTGCTTCTGTACCTGGATTTTTGCACTGCGGTCTTTTATCTTCCTCTTCTTGCAGATTCCTGCTAGATTAGCCCAATTTAGGCTTATATACGTGCAAAGTCTTATTGATCCTGACAGTACATGCTTGTGTAGCGCAGATCTCATTTGATGTCCAGATTAGCCAAGGTCAGTTATAGATCCACGAGGATATCGTAATGTAAAGAGCCCAGACTTGCCAGTTCACATTACCGTAACTCACATACTGCAGAATTTCTTATCTTGCATAAGGAAAACAGAGTTTACTGGCAGACTGTGATGTTGCACAAACTTTGATTTTCATTTGAAAGCCTTTCCAAGTTCTAGCAGTTAATTACCCAATGATCTGAAATCAGGTTCTTGTGGTGTTTACAGAAAGAACCAGTGGGAACGCAGTGTGTTTTTGCCCGTTCCTTTTTATTTAAAATGAGAGAATTAAAGAGAATTAGTGAGGCAGAGACGTGCGTCGTGGGACTCACACTGCCCCCCTGTGGGTAAGTCTCAGCGTGAGCTTTTGGACAAATATCAGGCTGACAAAACAAAAGGCTCACAGATTGCATCCTGCTGGTTCCCGTCGTCAGACTTGGTGCACGGCACTCCATCGGTTTGCTTTCATTTAGTGCTTTTTTCAGCAAAATCTGTTAGGATGGTGTCAAACCAGTGGCTACAGATATAATGACAATGCACAGATGTTCAGACCATAATTTGCTTCCTTGCTTGTGTGTAATTCAATGATTGAGGTCTTAAATGCAAAGCCTTAAATGAGACGTCTGTAGTCCTGCATACAAATGGCATCTCTTAAGGAAGTCATAGCTCAGTAAGTGTTCACATTGTTATTATGATTAGCTCCCAGAGGGAGGTGCTGGTTCAGTCTCTTCGGCTCACGCTCGCCTCAGACACACATACACCCAGAGTCTGCGGCAGGAGCTACGGCGTATTTTAGGGTGCTGGACACGTATTGGCCGTTCTGGGAAAGCTGCCTGTTTCCGGGCAGGTGCTGTTGGCTTCCCTGACAGTTCTGAGGAGCAACGAACAGATTAGCAAGCAGCGTAGTGCATATAGCTGGCCGGCCTTATGCAGGGAGGCTCCTTAAAGCCAGAAACATTAAAGGGGTCCTCTGTGCACTCAGCTCAGGATGCCTGCGGTGTCAGGGCCAGATCGCCTTCGTACACCGGCACACAAAGCTGTCAGCAGTAAACAGGCTAAAACCCGTCAGGAGAAGAAGCGGGGGCCGTGCAAACAAAGAGAAAGTCGGATCTGAATGGAATTGGCAGTGTAGGGGTTTAAGCAGAAAAGGTCATAGCTCACTTTCGCCTTTCAGTTTGTCTCCGGCAAATGATCTTTGAAGTATCGTTGGCGCGTTTATTCAGGGAGATCAATTGAAACGCAAACTAGGCGACGTCAGATTTTTGGTGTGGTGTGTTTTTTTTAATGACCCATTTTATTAAGGAAGATTTTTTGCACCTTCCTTCCGCCCTCTCCTATTGCTTTATTCCTCATTTGGTGGGGTTTTCACTAAGTCCTTTCTTATACCCAGTATGAGGAGGATAAACCTCTTATTGCGGCAGGAACATAATCCCTTTTGCATGCCCACAGCGAAAGTATATTACACACCAGAAGTGGAGCAGATACATCTGTGACTGTGTAGGGCATCAGGAAACTCCCACGTCCCACAATCATAGTGAAAAAAGAAGAAGCTTGAAACACTTTATTTGATATATTCAACCTGCTATCATGAGATTTAACTGGGTTTCAGAACCAGAAATGCGTAAAATCTTATATTCAGATGATTCAGTCTTATTCAGGGTCTTCAGAAATGACTGAACTGTTTATTTGTCTGTATTTTGGTTAAAACATTTTGTCTGGAGCTGTGGTGCAGTGGTTATTATGCAGCCTTGCTGCTCATGTGGCCAATGCAGGTTCGAGTCCGATACTGATACAGTTTCTCCTATTTCTTTTCTAAAAGTTTGATCACCCAAAATTAAAAATTCTGTCATCATTTACTCACCCTCATGTCGTTCCAAACCCATAACGGTACATTCACATGAAGCGTCTGCGCTTGACTGAGGTCGCGTCTGAAGCTTGGTGCTGACGCGACAGTCATAGTGACAATAGCCAATCTCATTACTTTTCTGGAGTTGCATGAATGGGATTGGCTAGCATATGCACTAGGGTATTTGCATAAGGTGATCTGATTGGCTGATGCCTGCGTTGGCACTTGAAAAGTTGAAACGTTTTCAAATTCTGCTGCGAGCAACGCCAGTGACGCAACGGACCCACAATTCAGTTCGCCAATGCTTGATGTCACTCCATTCAAAGCAAACAAGAGGCGTTGACGCCGACGTCCCATGTGAATGTACTGTAAGACTTTGATTAATCTTCAGAACAGATGTTTGAATCCATTGAAAGTCCAAAACATTCACACATCAAAAAGTTCATGACAATGAATAATCCATAAGAATTGTGCCGTTTAATCCAAGTGTTCTGACAGATTTAATATATAAACATATATACGTAGAGCTCATCAAATATGGTAAAGATGGAAGCTCAACCTTACTTGATTGATGCACGAGAACAAAAATGAAGGAACAGGTATCTCATGTTTCACTACAATAATCTTTACGAATAATTTAACGAATGGTGTTGGAATGACATGAGGATGAGCAATAGGTGACAGCATTTTCATTTTTTGATGATCTATCCTTTGAAAACCCCACCCCCACAAACAAAAGTCAAGTAGAATTCTCAATAGGTGTAATGTTTTGGCCAAAGTTCAATACAGTTTTTTTTTTTTACCTCTATGTGAAGGTGTCATTCAAAAGAGCCTGTAAATAAACTGGCTAATGGACTTTACAATTGGATATATTTTAAGGGCCACCCATTTTCACTTACTGTTAGATGCTCATGGCCCAGCAAGAGCTCCATCACTTTGTTCTCCTCTGTGACAAGCCTGCCCTCTATCCCTGACAGCTCATTGATTACCGTGGTGTGCTGCCTTTCGATCGGCTCCCTGATGAATTCTTGCAGCCCTGAGATCCTCCCTCCCAAGTTTTCATTTGTCTTTATCCACCAGAGCATTACTCAGAAGGGTTACCATGAGAACATGCAAATTCCACTGCGCAATGTTGTCTGTCACCTATCCGTTTCCCTTTCTTTTGTGGCAGATGGGGGCAGCGTCTTTCCTGAAATGACAAATCAGCCCACACTGATAATGGCTCCGAAAACCCGACAATGAAAATCATCGGGAGATCAGACGTTTTGCCAATTGGTCTAGCTGATGTTTTCCTGTCCCATGATGGAGAAGAAAGTGATTCATGTTCGCAGGCTATCTGTTGCCCTTGGTCACTATTATCACCGAGCTGTAATTGCCTGGTTTTACACATGGCTGAACAGCTGCCCGGCATGCCTGTAATAAGATGGTAGGCAGAAATACAGAAGACATGGGGAAAAGAGAAACAGAAATAATGAGCTTAGTTATCAAACTCTCCAGATGCAGGATAAAACAACTGAAGAAGAGTGGGGGCAGAGGCACGTCCTGATTTACCCTGTTGTTTGAGCTCTCTTGAGAGCTTTAGATTCTTATGATTGGCCGGGTTGAGTTTTTGGCAGTGATGCAATAACATAGTCATAACATTGGATCTAGAGATTTTTGCTAGTGTAGACAGATATCTCTAATTGTTGACTTGCTGTGAAATGGCAGTTCCTGTGGTGGGTAACCAGCAGTGATAGAGCGATATTGTCTAATTAACAGCTGTGTTAGCTCTCCCTTGTGTCCATTCCGAAATCTACCAACCAATAATGCATAATGCACATATTCTAGTGTTGAACTTTTGTAGTAGATTTTGAGTAAATGTTGTTAAAATCATTTAGATTTAGGTAAGATTTTTAAAATGTTTTTGAAAAAATTATTTTATGCTCACCAAGTCCACATCAAAAATACAGTACTAAAAACAGTAATATTGTGAATATTATTCCAATTAAAAAAAATGTTTTCCAATTATGATATTTTAAAATGTTCCTGTGTTGGCAAAGCCGAATTTCTGAACATGTTAATTTCTTCTGAAAATATTTTAATAATTGTTTTATTATTATATGAGATGAAATATTTATATTTTATTGTTGTTTTATATTTATATATTTTTTGGTATTTTTTTATGCATCATTTGAGATGCAAGAGCTATATTTAATTGTTGTTGATGGATTTTATTGCTGTATTTATTGAAATATGTTATTGAACTTTATGGCTTTTATGACCTTTCTTTCTCATTCATCTATATTTAAGTAGGAGTTGTATTTGTATGGCTGGATTGAAAATAGCAGAATGAGTGTGCTACCAACATGGCCACCAAGTGAACTGACTTGCTCTAAATGGACTTTGATACGCTATGCATCGACCAACATTGACATCTATTGCTTAGCAAACCACACAGGGAACAACTGATATCGCAATATGGGGATCCAAGCAGTACATGCCCCACTAGAATCCTTTAGGGCTCTTGATGTCTGAGAAACACTTTCTGTGGTTAGCTTATTAGCTTCTGTGCTGCTTATTTACTTTAGTAAGCCATAGGCTACTGAAGAAGCAATATTTCGAATTATGGTTATATTTAATTATGTTTTCCTAGTATTGAGGATGTGAAATGAATGTCCTGACTGAATGGAAGCGATACCTTACGGCTCAAACCCTAAAACATTTTTCTCTTTAATGGCTCATCCAGGGTATGCCAAGGTTTTGATTGACAGCTAAATTCTCCGGTGTAGCCAGAGGAGAGGCAAGGGCTCAGCTGGATTGTTTTCCGTGGCTTAGGTTCCAATTCCCAGCGCTCCGTTTGGCAGAAGGGAACCTCTTCACCATCGGTAAACTGTGACCATGTCTCAGGGCTCTGATCTTTTAATGCCTAGTCCCAAGAACTTTCCATTTGGAGTCACTGATCCAAAACCGAAAGGGTTTTTTCACCGTGTTTATATAAATTGCAGCCCACAAAGCAATCATTTGAGTTGCAGGTCTTGTCAGAGGCATCATCATTCTTTTGCTTTCGGCTGTGTGGTAGTGCACTTGGGTCTCTCTTGCCCTAGAGTTGTGACTCGTGAGTTATATTAACAGAAGGTGAACATTGCAGCTCCTCTCAATATGGTTTATTTCCTCAATCAGCTTTGGGAATGAGCTGCACATTTGCCAGTTAATGGGAGGAATGAAGGAGTTTGCTGGTTAGTGCGAAGCTGTGGGCGCTTATCGCGGCGCGCAGTGTAGACAGACGCTCATGGAAAGGATGATATTTCGGCTATATATTTAGTTTATGTTTGTTATAAATTAGATTTATTTAGTTAATTGTGCTGCCTGAGATATCTTTTTCCAGTCTCTCTCTCTTTCCCTTCAGTTGAAATGAAGCATTAAGCCCTTTAATGGGTTGCAGAGTGACACAAACATTACCCATAAGGCCACTCCTGCCATAAAATTCGCCACTTTGTAAAAACATGTAAATCTCTCTCAAGTTTTTACAGCTGAAAAGCTAGTTAGAATGAGATGAATGAAGAAAAATATTCAAATTATGTACAAAAAAAACCCTTGAAGGAAATTATTTTATATCACAGCCGCATCTTTGTCTGACAGTATGTTTATACAAACGTGTTAGTTCAGTGGCTCATTCAGTGTCGCCTTTGAATAACTAAATGGGTGGAATTAATTTCATGGATTAATACAGCAGAAGTGAATTTAGCTCATATTTGTGGTTGCAAATATCTCAGAAAAGTGGTTGCATTTTAGATCACTGCATATGGCACATCTGAACTGAATCTTATAGAAAGTTTCATGCAGAAGTTAATATGTCCTAATGACCCTATAAAGTGAGGTATATTTTTTTTCTCTAACACTTGGACTCTCTTTTCTATTTCTAGTCTATCTTAGGGCTGCACGATAAATCGCATGCGATATTTAACGCGCATCTTGACGTAGCGTTTGTGAGTTCACAATTATGCTTAATTATGATTTTTAAATGGGTTTAATATATCATGCAGCCTTGGGAAACAGTCTAATAATGTGTTTTAAGGATTCTCGTCCGTGAAAAGCGCCACTTCCGGTATTTTGCTGGTTATTCGACGTGAGCAAAACGAAGTCGAGGATTTTTAAAAATCGAATAGTCGAATAAAATCGATGACTCGCGACAGCCCTAATCTACTTGTTTTCTTTTTATTTATTATAAAAGAAATTGATGCTCTGACACTAGCATTCTCTATTCTTTTTCAATTCTATCTACTTGTTTTCTTTTTATTTATTATAAAAAATGACCCTCTTAAGGATTCTCGTCCGTGAAAAGCGCCACTTCCGGTATTTTGCTGGTTATTCGACGTGAGCAAAACGAAGTCGAGGATTTTTAAAAATCGAATAGTCGAATAAAATCGATGACTCGCGACAGCCCTAATCTACTTGTTTTCTTTTTATTTATTATAAAAGAAATTGATGCTCTGACACTAGCATTCTCTATTCTTTTTCAATTCTATCTACTTGTTTTCTTTTTATTTATTATATATATATATATAAAAAAACTTGCTACTTGTACTCCGTTAGACTAATCAGGACTTGTCACAGCACTTACATATTATTGCTCTTTTGTTGGTTTGATTGTTTCTATTGTCCTCATTTGTAAGTCGCTTTGGATAAAAGAGTCTGCGAAATGACTAAATGTAAAATTTTCTTGCATATAACTGCTGAAAGTGTCACAGAAACATTCAGATAATCATTTAACACTGTTTTTCTTTCGAAAAAAGAAAATGAATAAGGAGGTTTTAAGACTCCTCAGTGTTACGAAACACGTGTGCTGCTGACGAACACGGTGTAGGAAGAGGAAATTAAGCTAATCTCCCAATGTTTATTTTGGCTCCAGAAAGAAAATTGTGTGGCGCAGCAAACAGGATTTGTCCTGTGTTTCCCATCATATCTCAGCAAAAGTGTGTTTGTCAAGGAGCCGTAGGCTTAAGAGGAGAGCACCTTTACGATGCAACACCACCTACCTGTCCTGTTAAATCCTCTTTCTTTGAGTCAGCTAGGCAGGGGTCCAGTCGCCCTGACCACACGTGCCAGTTCCCCCTAACCTTTCCTCACTCACAGTCGTGCACCACGTACACCACTCCCTTCACCGCAAGAGACTGAAGTGAACTCTATCACTTTGCCAAGTGCACTTTATCAGTGTGTCGGCCCGGAAATCAAAGGCGGGTCATTTGTCCTCAGGCTGCGCATGTTTACTTTGAGTTGTTGCTCTCGCACCCACCCACACAAAAAATAAACTGAAATTCAAGCAACCGATGTACTCACGGTTCAGTCAGAGAGGCGATTAGGCCTTGCTTCAGTGGCAGTGTTTGAAGAGGGAGGAAATGATCATTTGTGCACATCCTGAAGGAATAGACTAGTAGAGATACAACAACAGATAAAAACCGATAAATTCTTCAATGAATTTTACATGAAGCATATGCTGTTTTTCATTGTATTACTCAAGAACATTTTCTTTTTAGGATTTTTAAGATTTAGTATTTAATTTGCAGTTGAAAAAATACATATATATTAAGTATTAGTTTGGTACTTTATTACTTTAAGTAATCATGAGGACTGACTGATTATAAATACAATGTTAAACTTCATAACACATTTCAGTCCTCATTATAAAATCCTATGTTATTTACACCATTTGAAAGTTTGGGGCTGGTGAGATTTTTTTTTTTCTGTTTGTTTTATTTATTTATTTAGTTAGTTAGTTTAGTTATTTGAAGTCCTTTATCCTCACCAAGGCATTTATTTGTTTGTAAATGCAGAAGAACTGTAACATTGTGAAATATTATTGCATTTAAATTTTTTTCTATTTGATTTTTTTCCCTAATATGTGACCCTGGACCACAAAACAAAGGAAACTGAGATACATCACCTATGCATTACCTGAAAGCTGAATAAATAAGCTTTACATTGATGTATGGTTTGTTAGGATAGGACAATATTTGGCCGAGATACAACTATTTGAAAATCTGGAATTTGAGGGTGGAACTTTAAAATCGCCTTTAAAGTTGTCCAAATGAAGATCTTAGCACATGCTACTTATGACTGGTTTTGTGGTCCAGGGTCACATATATTTTAATATGTTATTATGATTTTTTTAGCAGCCATTACTCCAGCCTTCAGTGTCACATGGTTTATCAGAAATCATTCTAATATGCTAATTTTGTGCTCAATAAACATTTCACCTTATTATCAATGTTGAAACATTTGTCCTTTTTAGTATTTGATCAGGATTCTTTCAATAGAAAGTTTAAAAGAACAGCACTTATTTGGAAAAATATTTTTTGTAACAGTGTAAAAGGTCTTCACTGACTCTTTTAATCAACTATATATATCTTTGCTGAATAAAAGTATTACCTTAAAAAAACATGTCTACTGTGTGGTAAAACAAAGGCATAGCATTTCAATAATATTTGCCTACTGGTTTTCGATTAGATCATATTAAAGGAGCCTGAAAGGAACATATGACGTTAATTTAAAAATCACTCCTATTATTATATACTTGTATAACATTGGGGTCTCTGGGACCCTAGACAAAAATAGTACATCATTCTCAAAATGAGTGTTCAAAGTGCAGCTTCCTCTGGTGTTATGAGACTGCTGGATTGTTGCTGCCTCTCTCAGCTCTGCACATCCTTAATATTGAAATCCCTCATATTTGGCTTAGAATCTGAGTCAGGGTTGGTTTATAAAAGTGAGTGTTTGATACCACAGCAAGATTTCTATATTCATTATTTCCTGCTCTGTATTTTAAATTATGTCCCTTTCAATGAAGAAGTGGTAGCAGTCTTGAAAACGGTAGGCTATCATTGGAAAAGGACCTCATATATAGATGTCAGAATATTTTAGAAAGGTCATAGACTTGGAGCAATTAGCAACTGCCCAGTAAATTCCTAGCAACAACTCTGAACACATTAGCAACTACCTAGCAACAATTCAGGACACTTTACTGCTTGGTGAGTTTTGCACTACTTCAGTTAATGTATAAATCTAGATCATTTTTTATATTGTGAAATGCTTCTTTTTAGCGTTTGGGTAAACATGCATCCTTTTCATGCAGAGAGAGCATCTGACAGCTGACTGTAACAGTACGACTAGACTAATAGTCTCTCTGATGCTGTTATGAAAGATTGCTAAACTTGGCAGGCAGCTTGTTAATAGTCTCTGAAGTTGTGATATTTTCTGCCTCACCATCTGTGGTGTGTTCTTCTTTCTCTCTCTCTCTTTCTTTTTTTCCTTAAAGCTCTCCTTCCTGTCAATAATGTCACTTAGCGTTCTGGAGGTGATTTGTCCCGGGGACATTCAGTGGTTTAATACTGACTAAGCAAGAAAAACTCTCAGAATACCAGACCAGGACGTGACAAGATTTCACTCCTGGTTCATTTTGCTGTCAACAAGCGTCGCAGTTTCCTTCTCTCATGACGTGCTTTAGATGTAACACACAGTGAAATTTATGATATCCGTTAAACGCTCTATAACTCGGTTCGTTTGCTCTCTCCTGGTTTGCACCAATCAACAGTCAGACACCAAAAGGTCTTTAGAACTGTTTATCTGGGGTGAAAAACCCCATTATATACAGTATGTGCATGCAGTCGAGAATGAACACATGCCAAGCACCAAATGCATTAAAAATGTAACTTTCTTAATTAAATAAAACAATTACTCACTAGTGACCAATAATTTTATTAGGAAATGCAATATTGCATGCATGGTCTAAGTCAAGCTATTAAAATGATAATGTGCTCCTGATTTAAGTGGTTTGCGCAACTTGTTAATGTTTTGTTAGTTGATGTATTAGGTATTGTGAACTAACAATAAACAACATTTATTAACCTAAGATAATGGTAATTCTTAAAATAAATGTTGGTTATTGTTAATGCCTGTTCCTTAATTATATATTAATATAAAATGTAAATGTATTAGTATATGTGGAAATTAATATTGCATCATTAAAAATACAGTAAATGGTTTTTAAATTATATTTGGCATTAACTAATGTAATTGAATTTAACCTTATTGTAAATGTCACCTGTGGTTTAAAACGAATGGCATGGATTTTTTTCTTTCCTATTTTTTTCTTTAAAATGGTCATTCTTCATTTAACGACAAAAACAAATTTATGGTCGGCGTCGATAGCCTTGTGGGCAACGTGCCGACATACAGCATTGTTGCGCTACGGGTAGGGTTGGGCGATGTCTACAAAATTGGCATTGGACGATGTCTACAGTAAAACATTGCGATGGACGATGACATCTGCGG
>NW_015645543.1:746078-757914 GCF_001515625.1 Sinocyclocheilus rhinocerous
ACAAATAACGATTGCTAACGGTTGCCTGTTACATTGCACTACATAGAATTTCACTTACCACATAAACTGAGTAAGGAAAGATGACTGAGAACGATGACGAATGATTTGCAGATCCTCAGCACCACTGACAAACATCTAATCTTGTAAAATGTGTGGTAAGTAGTAAGCACTACCACTCCATAGTATAAATAGAGTGCGTGCGATCGCGAATCTCGAAAGTGAAACTAAAAAGCGATCGTGCCTTCAAAAGCAGTTTCAGTGCCAGGCATAATAGTGGCTCCCTGATGCCCGAAATTTTATATACAGTTTAATTACCCAATGATATAACTGCGAAAGTAGGCTATTAAAATATATATTTTCCTCCCATCTCGTATTTATTCCCTTTAGGGGTTCCGTAATTTTCTTTCCGAACACAGTATTCTATTGGGATCACAATGTCGGCTCAACATCATGATGTCTAACAGCCATCGGCGATGGACGATGGCATCGTCTATCGGCCCAACCCTAGTTCAATTCCAACAAGATCTCAAATTCTGCTGTCCAGAATAATACAATACAATAGATTTGCCAAGTCTACAATATTGTCAGTGGTTTCTGGGGGGAAATCACGATGCTGGCTCAACATTGTGATGTCTATCAGTCATCGGCGATGGACGATGGCATTGTCTATCGGCCCAACCCTAGCTACGGGCGTCCTGAGTTTGAATCGTGACTCGAGGACCTTTCCCGATCCTGCCCCCTATCTCTCTCCCACTTCACTTCTGGTCAGTTCTGATCTGTCCTGTCATAATAAAGGCAAAAATGCCCAAAAAAAACCAAGCAAATATATGAAGAATATAATTATAATGTATTATTATTGTTTGTGTGTTTGTTTTACAGAGAGACCGTATATAATGCTTAAATTGAAAAACAAGTCTGAACAGGATCCGTAGTTGAAATGCCAACAAATCAGTTCGGCAATAAAATGGAAACGCTAAATAATCCCATTGTCATGTGGACAAAAATACATATTGTTTATAAAAACGATGCAAAATACAATTTTATGGCCTACTATTGGCAAAAACATAATTTTAGACCCTATACGTGTTTTTGTGTTTTGCACCGCGCTCCATTTGGATCTCTCAGCAGGGGGGTCGTCAGGCTCGGAGGTAGGCCGCCCTCTCAGTGAAAACACACAACCGATGGCCTGACGAGCACACGGGGCTGTAATGAGTCTTCCAGACACGCTGTTTTCTGCTTTATTACCATCCTTCCCCACTCGTGATTCATAGCCTTTTGTTTGCGACTGCCACAAAGCGGCAAACAAGCCCTGCTTGCAGCATTTTGTTTTAGCCATTTTGTTGTTTAAACACCCCTACATGAAGCCCCCATATGTCATGATATCCACCTCTCCACAACATTTTCACATGCCTTTCTGCTGCTTTTTCCGCTCCCTCCCTCATTGGCCCTGTCTTTTTGCATCCTCCCCCCTTATTCCTCACTTCTCTTGTCTCCACAAGCCTCAGTAGAGAGAGAGACAGAGCGAGAGTGTGGGGGTGGGGAGGAATCACAGCTGAATTAGTTGAGTCTCTCTGATTGGCTAAGAGGCTGGGTATTGTGGGTAAGGGGGGTGGGAGAGAAAGCGGGGCGGGCGGCATTTGTTTATTACATATTTCCCCCCCCTTTCCCTTATCTCGTGTTATCACGGCAACGGCTCCTCCTATACAAACATAAAATAGACAGTGGAGGGGAAGTATCAGGCTCACTGACTGTATACAAGGGGAGGGGTGTGTGTGTGTTTGTATATATTTGTGTGTGGTGTCTGTCTGCCTGAGAAAGAGAGCCATTTAATTTGCGGAGTGAACAGGGATATGCGTCAGTTCATCCGTCGTATCCAAGACACTGCCGATGCCGTGTCCACAATCTGCTCAGTGTCACGGTTTCATCAGGCGAGAGGGGTTGGTGCTTGGCGACGCCACCACCAGAAGAGAGAGACGGGCAGAGAACGAGAGGAAAGCGAGGCAGCGCTGGTGCACTGATACCTGTGCGCACATGTGTTTGAGCGTGTCTGTGTGGGGCTGCCGGCGGTCCGCTGCTCCTTAGTTACTCTGGCTTCTTGCTGCTGCTGTATGTCCTTCATCCTGTCTGCCTCTGACACCATGATTTTTTGTAATCACTTAGGCGAATACAAGAAGGACGAACTCCTGGAAGCTGCTAGGTGAGTACATGCCTTCTCAACCTTTCCTTGTCTCATTTCCCACCCTCCCATGATTCCGTTCTCTTGTACGGTTTCCATAGTCACTGTTTTCTTTTGTCTGTGCACATGGATGTGGATTAAGGCATGTGTCGGAGAAGCTCCCATCAAGGCCGGGGATTTCAGACTCAGTAGTTGCATTTTCATACGTACACGTGATGGCCTGGAGGAAGCTTGAGAGTTTCCATTTAGCAGCAGAATGCTTTATTCCATGTGGTGAATTCGGTTTTAATTGGTTTCTGAGTGCTGCAGGTGAAACCACAGAAAGAGGATGTGAAGGAGATAGGGAGCTACCTGTTGTCCAAGGAAACTCCATTTCACTAAACACTTGGGCCACGGTGAAACAATACTGCCTCTGGAAACATCTGACATTTCTGCGATCCCAGCAGTCACTGCCTTCGTCACAGAGAAAAGATGTTCCTTTTCATACTCTGGTCTACATCTCCATTGGCTTTGCCCCCCTCTTTATACCCCTGCCTTGAGGCACAGCCCGCAGCATGGATACAAATCAGGACTCTTTTTGTTTTAATGATCAAGAGAGAAAGGAACTACAAAGGCCTAGTAATTCTCTCCACCGATCATTAGGAACACGTACGATCACAGGGGGCTTCATTGTTGTGGAATTAAGTTGATCTGCCCCCCCCCCCATGTAACCCTATGAATTGAGAATTGTTTGTAGAGACTTGCGGAATGGAAGATAGACGAAGCCGATAGGCAGACAAACAATTCGCAAGAAAGACGGGTTTGACTTATGGCCTGCTTTCTACTAAGTGGTAATCTCCCGAAGACCAGGATGCATCTGCAAACGCATCAAGAAGATTGATGACACCCTCCCATTTCTCAGCCTCTCTTCCCAGTCGGCGGCAGAGTGTGCATTTAAATGAAGGATCTTGTGTTGTTCACTGAAGCCAGTTATCTGTAGTTACTGGCAAGAGGAGACCAGAGCAACTACACAAACCTTACTGTTTTTGTGAGGCTTAACCTGAGCAAAGCACCTCTAGAGTCGACACAAGTCTGTTTTTGCATGCTTGCAAGAACCGGACAGTTTCCAAAGATGGAAATCTTGATGTCGACACGTTCCACTACATTGTTCTGCAGCTAATATGTCTCTTTGCCGTTCACCAGCACTTTGTAACTTTGTTTTGAAAGGTGCTATATAAATAAATGTTTACTTACTTTTGATTAGCGTGGCATCGGGCCCATCTTTGGCCCTAGATGGCACAAGGTTTTGGCCATAGGTCTGGTATCTCTAACACTGTCGTACTTGGTCACGCCTGGGCAGCTGGCGAGACGTAAAGAAGTCGCTGGCAGGTGATGATGAGTCAAACCTCTGCAGGCCACAAGGCTGGGTCTCCAAGCTATGGCTCACTCCAATTACAGCGAAAACTTTATATAGGGTATCCGCAAGTGCCGCTCCTAGGCATATGATAAATTTATATTCAAGGTACACTGTCGTTTACTACTTTGTTCTGTGAAGTAAACCACCGATCGATGCTTATCATCTTATGTGCTCCTCCTCTTTTGGTTATGACTTTTATTCCCCCATCTCTCCTTTTACCCTTCACTCCTCATCTTCTCTGTGAAATTCACTATGTTAGCTTGTTCTTTTTTTACTGTTCCCCTCTGTTCTTTAAAAACTGCTGCTTTACTTCAGGAGCGGAAATGAAGAGAAGCTCATGGCCCTGCTCACGCCGTTAAACGTCAACTGCCATGCCAGCGACGGTCGTAAGGTAAGAACATTCACTGCGCCATAAACATTTGACCACTGCTGGTGAAAACTCCATATTTAATTAAATATGGTGTCTACCAGGCTTCATTGTGAGAAATGCGGCATTGTTCCCTTCCCCTTGCATTAGCTTATTTGCAGTTGAAAATAAGTTTAATGTATGTCATTATCATCAAATTACAAGTAAAAGTGAATGTTCAGGGTTTGGTTTAAAGCTGAAGCTAAGAAGCATCACTCTGAATTGTTATTTTAATTGGTTCATATTTAATCGAGTACATCACTCAAGTAATTTATGTGGAACTGCCATTTAATTAGACTAGTTTGTGCTTTCGTTCTTGTGTATGAAATTCAGGGCTCAACATTTCACTTAACAGAGTTTTAGGTTCAGAGAAATATTGCTTGCATTGGGTTTAAAGATTAAAGCAAACCCTCAGGTTTTTATGAATAAATACTACAGTTTACTTGCAGCAAGAGTAGGGATGGGTACCGAAACCCGGTATTTAATCGGTCCCGGGGTTAAATTATGAAAGACCGGAGTATCGATAAGCTCTGACGTTAACGGTTCTGCTATCGGTACTGGAAAAATTTATAAAACACACATACATTTATTACTGCTATATATACAGGTGCATCTCAATAAATTAGAATGTCGTGGAAAAGTTCGTTTCCAAAGATGGAAATCTTGATGTCGACACGTTCCACTACATTGTTCTGCAGCTAATATGTCTCTTTGCCGTTCACCAGCACTTTGTAACTTTGTTTTGAAAGGTGCTATATAAATAAATGTTTACTTACTTTTGATTAGCGTGGCATCGGGCCCATCTTTGGCCCTAGATGGCACAAGGTTTTGGCCATAGGTCTGGTATCTCTAACACTGTCGTACTTGGTCACGCCTGGGCAGCTGGCGAGACGTAAAGAAGTCGCTGGCAGGTGATGATGAGTCAAACCTCTGCAGGCCACAAGGCTGGGTCTCCAAGCTATGGCTCACTCCAATTACAGCGAAAACTTTATATAGGGTATCCGCAAGTGCCGCTCCTAGGCATATGATAAATTTATATTCAAGGTACACTGTCGTTTACTACTTTGTTCTGTGAAGTAAACCACCGATCGATGCTTATCATCTTATGTGCTCCTCCTCTTTTGGTTATGACTTTTATTCCCCCATCTCTCCTTTTACCCTTCACTCCTCATCTTCTCTGTGAAATTCACTATGTTAGCTTGTTCTTTTTTTACTGTTCCCCTCTGTTCTTTAAAAACTGCTGCTTTACTTCAGGAGCGGAAATGAAGAGAAGCTCATGGCCCTGCTCACGCCGTTAAACGTCAACTGCCATGCCAGCGACGGTCGTAAGGTAAGAACATTCACTGCGCCATAAACATTTGACCACTGCTGGTGAAAACTCCAAAGAGCTGTTAATATTCTCCTTCTGACAAACTTCCAAAATGGAGTCAAGGTAGATAGGTAGACCATATTTAATAAACATCTCTTGGCCGAGTTAATGACCCTAGTCTCAGTCAACTTCTGTCCAGGGTTATTATATTTTTCGATTCTTGATATAGTTGTATTTCGGTTTTTATTTTTAATTTGTTTTAGTTTTTGTTAGTTTTCACTCATTGTTTGTTTTCTTTCCCAATGTTTTCTAGTTTCAGTTTATTTCAGGCTTAGTTTATCTAGTCTAATGGCATTTTTATGTTTAATGTAACGGGTTTATGGTATAGCATGTATCAAAAACTAATACCTAAAAATGACTTTGTTCTGTGATCAGTTTTTCACTCATGAAAATGCGTTTTAGTTTGAATTCAGTTTTTCCCAGTTCTGTTATTTTATATATATATATATATATATATATCACAATTTGTTGAATTACTGAAATAAATGAACTTTTCTACGACATTCTAATTTATTGAGATGCACCTGTACATTATCTTGCCAATTCTATCTCGCCAGAGTCGGCAGCTGTTTTTCAAACATTTGTCCATGATGCATTTTTGCTATTCGCAATTCAGAAGCGAGATCGCGCTCACGCGGAGGAGCTTCAGCACGCGCAACATGAAAGCCCTGTTTAATTATGATAGAAGAGAGAACTAAACATTCAAACATCTGCTTACACTTATATAAAACAAAAAGTACCAATAAGAATACCGTTAAAGTACCGAGTCGATAAGCAGTATCGGTAAGAGTAGTAATACCGTTAAAACCTTAACGATACCCATCCCTAAGCAAGAGTACTAACCTACACTTCACTCGTGTGTTTAATGTGAGCTTTAAATGAAGGTTTTTTGTTGTTGTTGCATGATGCATGTGTACTTAGTAAGTGTGTTTTCAGATCGGATATATCTATTTTAAACAAGATTTGTATGAATTTTGTCAGCAGCGCATGTAAGACTGTGTACAATGACTTTTTCATCAATATTTGTTAGGGATGTAACGATTAACCGCGAGCCGGTTGAAAATCGATTTAAATATATGACGATTCAAATCGGTTGAGATGCTAAACAAATCGCGATTCAATTAGGGGTAGGAGTTCAAAATTTAGATTAAAAACTGCTCATGTTGCATGTATGCAGCATCTTTGTTTGGATCATGATTAAAATGCAGTGGTTGCCTCTCATTTTAAATGGAAAGAGCACAGACAAAGCCTTATTTTGTTTATATGAAGAGATTTGTTTTTTATTTATGTTAATTATTTGATTTGGTGCTTGTTTTAAAATTTCAATTTAGTTTTGTTATTTACATTTACAGTAACCTATATTTAAATGTTATTTAGCAGACGCTTTTATCCAAAGCGACTTACAAATGAGGACAATAAAAGCAATCAAAACCAACAAAAGAGCAATATTAGTATATTATTATAGTGTTATATTTCAGTTTCACAAAGAAACGTGCAGCATTTTGTCCAAGCAATAATAAAAGGACACATTTAATTTATAATTTTTCTTAAATCTCATTTTGTCGTGAATCAAAATCGTGAATCAAATCGAATCGTGAAATCAAAATCGCAAATCGAATCGTGAGTTGAGTGAATCATTACATCCCTAATATTTGTCACTGAGGACAGGATAGGAGCAGTGAAATGGTTGCAGAAGAGTCCTAATCTCTCAGTAAGATCAAGGGCTTGATTTAGAGGAATTGCTCTCAGCCGGTTCTGCATGTAGTCCTCATGCATATTTATCGAATATTGACTGATTTCCCAAGCGTGCTACCCAAAATGTTTTTATTTTTCCTCTGCTTTGGTAAACATTTTGAGAAGAGTCTGTCTGCAGACATGCACTCTCATCTCATATGCACTGTCTGTGACATTACTGAAAAGTGTTTAACAAAGATTATTGCATAATTATTCCCTTAATTCAGCAGAATGTGGCAGTAATAATTTTAGATTGCGAATGCAGTATATATAAGCACTAGGGATATGCCAGTATCAAATTTTCATGTTGCGATTAATTGCTAATGCTTTTATTACGGTATACGGTATTATCACGATATTGAAATTAAGTAAAAAAAAAGTGCTGTTTATCTCACATGTTCCGCCATGTGCTTCTGGTCCTCGCTTGTTTACATCAGAGTGCGCAGGCGTCTTTCACGCAGCATACAGCGTGTTGTGCATTTTGACCAGTTTATGGGAAAAGTATTCTTAAAATGCATTCAAAATTCTGAATAATTTGTAATATATAATTATTCACGGTATTTAGAAGTGCCCACGATAACAATATCGTGCATATTCATTACTGTGATATATCGCATTACCGAATACCAGCACAAGTCTAATAAGCACTCTAAAGGATGCTGCAATGATTTGCCAGTTTGTTTTTGTTTTTTTTACTCTGTGCTGATCGGGATTAACAAATCACTGTCACCTGTGATTACAAGCTAAGACATTTTATTAAATCATTTTAAAGAAATTGCAGGACAGATTTCATTTTGTATGTCAGGTACCAATCCTCTAATTTCATAGATATTTTTAATACTTTATACCGTATAAATGTCTGCAAATTTTAATGCAACTTAACATAGGATTTGGCTTTTTGGTGAGTGAAATGCTTAAAAAATAATACAATATGTACACAAACATAATCCTAAAATGACTAACTGCAGTTACATGGTTGTATTAGATTGCATTTACTGACACTTGTATCAATGTGTCTATTTTTATATATGAACAAATCTGATTTGAGATATTACTTGTTTCCAGTTTCCTTGAATAGAATGCAATTGATGTCCAAAACATTTTAATGCAGTGCAGCGCTGCACGTTTAAAAACGTCTCTGTGCTTCTTGCTGCCGTTTATTTGCAACATTTATAACACAACATAAATGTTGTCCTTTTGATCAAAACGTCGGCCATTTCACATTGCTAAGCATCCTTGTTTTTTTTGTTTTTTTTTAACAGCCTAGATTGAAATTCATCCCTGAACTTGTTTAACAAGGTCTCTATTCATCTTAAAACAGGTGAGTGGAGTAAAGGCTCACTGAGGATGTACCTGAGATTGGCTTTTATCGACCCAAAAGCCCATATCTCGCCTGTCTGTGTTAGTGCCTCTAACAAAGTCTGATGCTCGTCACCTTAGTAATTTCAGAGAGTGTTTCTGTGCGAGATGCCGTCATTAGTAAAGGGATTACAGTATTTAGATGCATCTGATCTGTACCCTCTCAAATGAATCTCAGTGGATTCATCCCACTCACAGAATAGATTGGCATTGCATTTCGTGTTTAATAGATTTTGGTTCATGATGCGTAAGAATTTTACAATCACCACGATGATGCTTATTCAAACACAAAGAGCTGGCGTGTGCATTATGCCTGGGATAATCTTTAGCTCCTTTGGACTTAACGAAAAATGCTCTTTCTGGGTCCATCTGCTTTAGTTGGCTGTTTTGCTCTCCCAGGCAGCTTTATGGGTGTATAAAGATCAGTCTAAGCTAATGTCAATAGCGGCTTCTCCCTGAATCACGGAGATGCCACTCTCCTGCCTTTTGTTGCTTTCTTTGCTTCTGAATGCAGCCCTTGGTGCACTCGCTACTTCATTAGATACAGAAAGACACCACAGGAAGAATAGAGCATGTCAGGTCGCAAAGCCGGAATCCTTTGTTTGTTTGATGTAATCAGAGGATACCTTCTTCTGTAGATCCACCGAGAGGTGTTTCTCTATTGTCTGTTTACCCGGTTTTATTCTTCTCTGCTCTACAATGAAGAGAAAGACCTTGGAAGCGTGTTATTTAGAGCTCTGTTCCTTTAATTTCATAGCCAATTTCATCCACCTGATACTCTAGTCTCAACCATGAAAAGTGATTTGACTTACAGCGACCGCCAGCGCTGTTTAGAAGACAGAGCCTTCCTCCACAAAACACCCCCGTCCTGTAACACTGAGCAGATTTTAGCTGGACCCCTGCCAAACCCCCATATGGTTGAATTATGTATTCTGCGCTCAGACAGAGAAGCACTTCCTTGGTCTTCTGTCCACACATCTCTGTGCCAAACAGTGTGTTGTGGTTATACTCGATGATCTGTAATAACTGGGGGTGTATTGGTTCAGATTTCTCACGGTTTGCTTTTATGTTTGGTTTTTTCTTTTTTGCTTTGATTATGGTTTTAATCAGTAAGTACTGCAGATGTTCTGGTTAAGGGTACCAATTAGTTTAAATTGAAGCTGTTCACTATAACTTCATATTTTAGAACACCCACTATTGGCATTATTCTCCACTTTTATTTTTCATAAAGCCTTATTATACCTTTACATGCATTAAACCATATATTTATATATAGAGAGAGAGAGAGAGAGAGAGGGAGAGAGAGTAAGAAAGCCAAAAAGGCATGATTTTCTGATGTCAATTGTTTTAGCATATTTTTATATGTACCAAATGCCAAAATATAATAATAAACAGTGGTAGCTTCATATGCATGTTATATATATGTATATAGCCTATGTTGATTGTCTTTATGTCGGCATTATTGTCGGCTTTATTGTGAATATATCAGTTTCTTTTCCTCTCGGCCTCATGTACAGTCATTCAGCAATACAATACAATTATTGTAAATGTTTTGTAAAAATTGACATTTTTATGATGTTTGACTTGAAAGAACATTTTATTTTATTTTATTATTTTATTCTATTTTAATGTCATCCCACTAATATAATGTTAGGCCTCTTTCACTGATATTTGTTGCCTTTTCTTCCTGACTGTTGCCCAGCTTTACTGTTTACAGTGAACACAAGATTTAGTGAAAGGCTTTGTCCTCCTCTCTTTTCTAAAAAGTGTGGGATGTTTGTGTTGATAACACTGTCCTCAGTGCTACGTTTCATTTTATAGAACTTTTCACAGTTGCTTCATGCTGCACAATCAATAAAGCAGGTTGGATTATTATTTTTATTTTTTTTTTGCTTTTACTGAGAATAGAAACATGACCCTTGTGTTGTCTGTAAGCGAAAACACAATGCTGGTGAGGGAGGTCCACCAGGTCCGCTGCAGCATATTGTCCATACTTGCACTACAAGGTGCTTCACCATGGTTGTCTTGGTCATGCATAGTGCTTTGATATTCAGACTGGTGCATGATAATGCCGTAGACTTCCTTCCCACTGAGCTTTAATTAGCCAAGATATCTCCATTCAAAATGATATCTTCCGCTCCACGCCGCTGCCAGATACAAGCAACTTCTGTATGGATGGCAATGGTGTGACGCACTTTCACCTGCTCTCCATTACAAGTGAACCACTTTTCATTTCATAATTATATGTTTGCCTCAGTGGCCATCACGCTCTGAGCCCTGGATGCTGTAACAGCTGGCCTTGGGCCCTCAATTTATTGCTTGCTGTTTTCCACACACTTCACCTCTCTGGGGATTTTAGATTATACAGGACACATCATTCATAAAATAATATTGATTTACTTGTTGTGTTTTTTCCCTTCCTGTGTTCCCTTGCAGAAACCAAGCACATGGAACCATTGTATAGAATAAGGTTGTCACAAGAGCAATATTTCAGTAGTCGATACGAATACAAGTGATTTTCTCAAGGTACCAATTTCGAGACCACAGCAATGTTCAATAGCAATTATTATGAAACGGCACTGCTTTTACATAATTGCTTAAACTGCAATTATGGAAAAGCACTACTTTATTTAGTTAGTCAACTAAAAGTATGGTGACCCAGTAGTGCACCACACAACAAAATCTCCACAACACAGCGGAAACAAGCTACAACATAACGAAATTAGCACAACGCAATGGAAACAAGCCACAACACAATGGAGTTAGCACAACACAACGGAAACAAGTCGCAACACAACAGAATTAGCACAACACAATGGAAACAAGCCGCAACACAACGGAAACAAGTTGCAACACAGCGGAATTAGCACAACACAACGGAGAGAATCCACAACACAGCGGAATTAGCACAACACAATGGAAACGAACCGCAACACAACAGAAACAATTCGCAACACAACGAAGCAGCAACACAACAAAATTAACACAACACAACGGAAACAAGTCGCAACTTAACAAAGCTGCAACACAATGAAATTAGCACAACACAACGGAAACGATCCACAATATAGCAAAATTAGCACATCACAAGGAAATTAGTCCTATGTGTTGTGTTGTGGCGATTTTGTTGTGTAGATATTGTTGTGTTGTGCACTACTGGTCCACCGTATTAAAGTATTAATAAGGTAAATTAAAACGGCAAGTACAGTCATGGCCAAAAGTTTTGGCAGTGACATAAATTTAATGTTTTGCAAAGTTTGCTGCTTAAGCTGTTGTGGTGTTCATTCACATTGTTTCTAGATCATTGTGTAGAGTGATTAAATGCATTTTAAATAATTGCTAAAAGCTTCATTGGCCAAAAAAATGTACTAAAAAAAAAAAAAAAAATTCACTATT
>NW_015645543.1:758145-789464 GCF_001515625.1 Sinocyclocheilus rhinocerous
AAATTTTGGATCCGTGGCCAGGCAACTCCCCAGATCTCAATCCCATAGAGAACTTGTGGTCAGTCCTCAAAAGGCGAGTGGACAAGCAGAAGCCCACAAATTGTGATAAACTCAGAGAACTAATAAGGCAAGAATGGATCGTCATCGGTCAGGATTTGGCCCAGAAGCTAATATCCAGCATGCCAGAGCGAATTGCAGAGGTTATGAAGAACAAGGGTCAACACTGTAAATATTGATTCATTATTTTTTTTGCCGATAAAAGCCTTTAAAACGTATGATATGCTTATCATTGTTTTTCAGTATACCATAGAAACATGTGGAAAAATAATCTACAAATACTGAAGCAGCAAACTTTCCAAACACAAAATGTATGTCACTGCCAAAACTTTTGGCCATGACTTGTAAACATTGCTTCAAGTAATTATTCAAGATAATATGTACAGCTCTGATGGTTTAATGTACTTTTTACATTTCACATAATTCACTTAATTTTTTATTGTTCTCTGTTTACACAATCTATTTTTCTATATTTCACTTAATTCAAATTGAGTTTTTTTTTAAATTTCACTTAATTCAAATAATTTTTTTTACATTTTAACAATTCAAATTTTTTTTACAGTTCTATACAATTTACGTCATTTTGTTCTTTCTATTTACATTTTTGAGGATTTGACCATTCACTTTTTTAAACCGTATATATCGATGCCCTAGTATAAAGTAGAATGTGCTTTTTAACAGGCAAGTGTGAAACAGAATCGTAATGTGCTGTGTTTGGTTATTCTTCCACATCTATTAAGTATAACAGCATGAACCTAGAGGCTTCTGCCATTTCCAACATCTATCCTAATGAGAGGTGATGATGGGGGAGCATGCAAGCCTCTCCACCGGTTCAATCTCATCTCAGCCTTTGCCACGCAGACCGACATCTCTCTCAGCACCCTGCAAATTACCTCACATTCATCTTTCCCATGTATTGCTGTTGTTAGTGTTTTGATGCTGACCAATTTTAGTAGCTTCAAAGTTGTACCAACAATGATATATTGAAATCTCATCTCTGGTACCATGCTGTGAAATTAGGGCTTCCTGTTTTCTTATTTGAAGGGCTGTCTCATCACGAGCAGAGATTTCTTTTGCGCTGCTGAATATATGCAGTGCCGTGTCGTGTGCTCGCTGTACTACACTGAATCAAGATCACTGCATAATCAATCAGTTTTTTTTGCAAATGTGATAGCCTGTTCTCATGTCAGTCAGGTTTAGTTGCAATCTAACTGGTCAGCTGTCTAGAGGTGATGTCAGTCCATAGTCATCGTATTAGGAATCTTTCTACAAACCATATAAAATAAGGCTTTCTTTTAAAGCTGTACTCTTTATTTCTTGGTATTTTTACTACTCTGCTTTGCTTACTGTGTGCAGATTTCTTCAGAGTATTCTATTTTCAGTTTTTCCACAATGGCTTATTGTTGCGTAGGAGGTAAAGGTCTTGACAGTTTTGTTCTTTAATTTATTGCAGATTAAATAGGTCTCTCAAGACCGCAGTCGTCAAACATGTGGTAAGATTTACTGCCACAATCCTCTCTCAAGTATTTCTTATGAGGTGTTGCGCATTTATTATTGTAAGTTATTTAAATTATTAAAAAATAATTATTCATAAATAATTAATAATAAAATAATTCATTTAAATTAATTTAATTAATTTTTTTAACATCTTTACATGAAACATCATTATATGACATTAGGATAGCAGATAATCACACACCACACATACACACACACACACACACACACGGATAGATAGAGAGAGAGAGACATTTTGTGGAATGCCCAAGCTGCTTTTTTCCCACATAATGAAAATAGAAGGTAATCAATTATATACTGTAGGTTTGAAATGACAATTGACACTTTATTTTGGGGTGAACTATCCCTTTAAATATATTTTTCTGTTTAGCATATGGCAGCTATCTGGAGAGGTTCTCTGCACTGCAACAAATAATAACCCTAATATCTGCCTCTGTAAAATCTAGATTGTTACATATTTTTTTATTATTTCTCAGATTGGTATTTTCTTTTGGTATTTATAATTCTCCCTCAGAAATGTACAGCATTTTGCTCTCTTTTGTCATATTTTCTGGCTGGCCGTGTTGTCTCAGCATTTCATGGCAGCTGTGACCCTGGAGGAGCTCATGCTCAGCGAAGCGTTAGCGTGTTAAATGTACCCCCTTGAACTGCTTTGTATTCAGGTTGGGCCTCTGCCTGCCTTTCTCTTGCCTGCATGTGAGGAACCAGGCACGTGGTTGGCGCCTCTCATATTGCAATTTGCTACAACCTGTGAGGATTCAATGCCCTGCAGAGCCGTGGTGATTCAAAGGATGAAAAGTGACTGTCCTGCGAATCAAAGTCTCGAGGATGGAAACGGTGACCACCGGTCTTACTATACACACTTTACAGACTAGCTTTGAGCAAAAATTCAGTTGAAACTTGGCCTCTGTTCAGTTTGAATCGATTTGGCCACACCTAACATGAAGTTGAATTGGAATCAATCAATCTATCTATCTATCTATCTATCTGTCTATCTATCAGCCCGTTCTATTTATCATTCAGTCATTTGATCTGTCTGTTTGTCTATCTATCTGCCGTTCTATTTATCATTCAGTCATCTATCTATCTATCTATCTGTCTATCTATCTATCTATCTATCTATCTATCTATCTATCTATCTATCTATCTATCTATCTATCTATCTATCTATCTATCTATCTATCTATCTATCTATCTATCTATCTATCTATCAGCCCGTTCTATTTATCATTCAGTCATTTGATCTGTCTGTCTGTCTGTCTATCTATCTGCCGTTCTATTTATCATTCAGGCATCTATCTATCTATCTATCTATCTATCTATCAGCCCGTTCTATTTATCATTCAGTCATTTGATCTGTCTGTCTGTCTGTCTATCTATCTGCCGTTCTATTTATCATTCAGGCATCTATCTATCTATCTATCTATCTGTCTACTTTCTGTTTTATCTATCTATCTATCATTTATTTTATCATTTTACCTATCTGTCGTTCTATCCATTCGATCTAGATATCATTTTATCTATCGATCTAGCTATTGTTCTGGTATTCATCATTCTTTTGTTTTTTTTTTGTTTTTCTTTCTATATTTTTCTTTCTGTTTTTTTATTTCTAGTTTTCTTTCTTTTTATTAGACATTTAAAGTGAAACATTTGAAAATTTTCTTCAAAATAAGAAAACTCTTATTCAAAATCATATTGCAATTCTACATCCTATTTGCTACCACAACTCAAATTAAATTCATGAATTGAATTGAAATTTAAAAGGCGTTCTCAATTTATTTCTAAATATTGCAAAGCATTCCGCCTGTCACAGACATTTTTGTTTGTTACTTTGCATTATACTCATAAAGTTTCATGTACAACACAATCTGGTATATAATTTTTAGTGAATCCAGAGTCCTGCATGCTGAAGAAAAGCTCCCTGAGATTGTTGACAGCAGATGCAGGATTCAGTAGCTGATGGGTAACTAGATGTGCGATTAAACACTTGGTCTATTGAAACCTAGAGACAGTGTGAAAGCCCTGCTGATTTGTCCATCACACTCCGAGACACTCATCATTAGTCCTGAACCTCTCAACACTGTGAGCATCTCTCTCACACGGCGTGGCAGAGCCCAGAACAACTCCCCGTCAAGATCAGACACCACACTTTGACCAGCGGCACTGATGAAAAAGTCCGATCCCTGTGGAGCAGCTGCTCTCCACAACCAAAGGCGTAATTTGCTTCTATTAGAAGTCAGACCAGTAACAGGGACAGTGTGGGCTTTCTCCAGAGGGGACTGGTGGTGGGTCAGGCATGGAGGCACACCTCATCCCCCGGGACACATATAATCTCCTAAACACCTTCAGAAGTTAGCGATGCTGTCGACCATCCAGGGTGACTTGAGGGTGCAGTATGGCTGGTGTCTTGTGGCTCCTTTAAAGGGCTCAATTACTGGGCTGTGAAGAGGGTTAAGTCACTTAGGGCAACAGTGGTTTGACCCGGGAGACAGAGAGGGAGTACCAATGTGTGAAAGGAAGGAGTGCTTCGTAATAGTTGTAGCTGTCTGAACGATGGAAAAAGCAGAGTCATTAGTCTCCTGTCTGAGAAGAGGTTGTCACTGAAGACAGAGACACTGCTCATCATGATACGTTTAAGGCCACACTAAAAGCTGAGCTCCATCTTTGCTGAAAAAGCCCTCTTTGCGGTGGCACTTTTTCATGGCAAGGGCACTATGAGTGGACAGGCTTTTCATCAAAATGTGAGAACATTCACACACAGTTAGCAGGATGACTGCTAAAATAAAATTGAAAAACCACAACCCCGTGGCACATTTTGAAGTGAATTTTTGCTCTAATTTGTTCAAATTGATTAAGGTTAGGTTTGAGGAGGTAGCACTTTTGCACATTCTATCAGTTCAGAGTCCATGTTAAATGTAGCTTTCACACTTGATGCATTTGCTCAGTCAAGACAATCTGAATTTGCCCCTCTTTCTTGTCTGCATTTACACTGTGTTGTTGTTCAAAAGTATGCTTTCGTAATCAACCTGAGTACCTCTAAAAGCTATTTATTGCTGCAAAAATATAACAATTTGCCATTCACTTCTTGATTTGCGTTCACATTAGCCACAACACAAAAGTAGCTCACTGATTTTCCAAACCCCTTCTTTTTTAAGAACTACAAAGCTGGATTTTAGTAAAAGTGAAGGTAGGTTTGAAATTCTGTGAAGTATTTTGTAATTCTTCCTAGAATACAATTTTGTAGTTAACAAGCTAGGCAATATCGCGTTCATAATCGCAGACGAATCGCCTGCGATAATGAACGCGATATTGCCTAGCTTGTCAGTGAACTACGGCTCTGTGTATTAAATGCCGCTCCATCTGAAAGCACGTGGTGGAGATTTACTACTAATCACAGAACCGGCTTTACTGACGAGATGCGCATGATTTTTATTTATTTTATAGAAATCAGCGTAAAATCAAAGCAGAGATGAATGGCTTGACCTGACTCTTTTTCTTGAAGTTGAAAAGAATTTATCAGTGCCATGCTAGCTTTAGATAATGTCTCTGAACACTGATTGAAAGCAATACTTGTGTGTGTGAGAGAGAATAGGAAGCGTACTCCAGAGTGTGAGATTTGCCACGGTCCGGGTTTAAAAATGATCGAGCTCTCTGAAGTGCAGGACGTTATTAACACAGCACACTGGAGCACATTATCAAGATGCCTTCTACAGGGGCTCAGGGAAAAACAATCACTTACCGTACGCCTACCGCAGATCCCATCAATCATGTCACAGTTGTTCCATGGTGAACAATTGACTTTTTCATTTTCTTTCAATGTTTTTACTCTTTCTCACTGCTGCTTTTTTCTCAGATTAGTTTTGAGCTGGGCTCTGTTGTAAAATATACACTGTAGTCAGTTCCACTTAACCCGTTGGAACTCTTAACCATGACACTAAAGTTGTGTAGTATGCTTGTTCCCTTCCTTAGTTGTGCAGTTGTTATTTTGTATTTATCTGATCTTCGTTCCCCAAGTGACACATAAAATTCCACTCCATTTTCTTTTAGAGAAATTGCTAACTGGCAATAAATGTATACAAAAATGAAAACTTTTTATCATTTACTTACCCTCAGGGTGTTCCAAACTTGACTGATTTTCTTCTGTAGAACAAAAACATTTTGAAAAATATCTCTATTATTTTAATTGAAAAATCAAAATCAAAAATTAAAATCAGTGAAGCCCAGTGTTATTTTCGAACAGCATGGTGTATGGGTGAAAAACACTTAAAAAACATTCTTCAAAATATTTTCTTTTATGTGTAGAAAGAAAGAAAGAAGAAAGAAAGTCATAAAGGTTTGGAATGACATTGGTAAATTATTTTTTTGATCCTTTTTTTTGTTGGCATTAACAAGCATTATTTTATAACCAGATGTCTTTTAGCTAAACCACACAATAAGTACTTTTAAGAAGGTATGATGAAGACATTCTCATCCATGTCAGGACATTGGAAGCCATTGTTCCATTGACTTGCCTCATCATTACTCTGGGTGGGATTGTGAAACAGAGCTGTTTATATGGTGTGATAACATTCGCCTTAACATATTGCAGGCTTTAGCTTAAAGATTATGTGTACTAGAGGAATGATGTGGGAAGAGGCTTGGGAGGGAATTAGCACAGAACGATTTGCTTTGCACCAAAGTCTTAATGCTCTGGATCCAGGGTTCTTCAAGACAGCTCTCTAGCTCTTGTGGTTGGTTGGATTTGGTTTGCAAAAGCACAGTCTTCTTGCAAAATCACAGCGGTAGGAGATTCACAGCACAATGAACAAGTGGAATTATGGGCAATAAAACATTGATATATGAAAATATGAGCATTTTGATTTTTGTACAACATTTTTAAAAAGCAATTTTGCAAAATAATGCAATTTTGGGCCACATTTTATTTTATCTTGCCATTTAACAAACCATTAACTACGGCTTTTTGTCTCAGTAAACTCCTAATTTTCTTTTTATTAATAGTTAGTAAGGTAGATGTTAAGTTTAGGTATTGAGTAGATCAGGGATGTAGAATATGGTCATGCAGAATATGTGCTTTATAAGTACTAATAAATAGCCAACATGTTTATAATATGCATGCTAATAGTTAGTTAATAGTCAGAATTGGTCCCTATACTAAAGTGTTACCCAATCTTGTTTATGCCAGTAAACGAAAAAATGCCAGTGTTTACATGCACAGCAAAGTTGGGGCAAAAAATTGTTTGCCAATCTGGTTTTGATGATTATCCAGTAAAAGAAATCCATTTACACATCGTCAGTTTAAGTATAATCAGTATAAGTACAGTACTTTTTAAAAGTTTGGGGTTTGTAAGATTAATAATAATTAAAATAAAATAAATATAATTACAAAAAAATCTATTTTAATATAGATTCTAATATAAAATCAATTTGAATATATTTTATATATATTTCTATTGTAATATCAGAAATCATTTAATATGCTGATTTGATGCTCAAGAAACAATTCTAATTAATGTTGATAATATTGGCGTTCTGCTTAATATTTTGTGAATCTGTGATACTTCTTTGCAGGATTCTTTGATAAATAAAAAGTTCAAAATTAAAGCGTTTATTTAAAAATAAGAGTCTTTTGTAACATAAATCTTTTGATCAATTTAGTGATTCCTTTTTGAATAAAAAAATCTTAGTGATGCCCAACTTTTGAAATGTAGTATACACTTGCATACCTAGAAATTATTCTTAAGATATATAGTGTATGCACAGATTTCTCGATAGTGTTGTCTTCACTTCACTTTTTTTTACTTCAGGTGACGATTGCTGTCACCTGAAGTGCTGTTTTGTTTTTTCCCCATTTAGACTGTAAAACGAACAAGGCAGAATGTGCCTTGCCATCTTTGATAAGGTATCAAGTTGAGGCAGCCTCGCTGCGCAGGCTGAGATAAAACAAGCGGCGTGCAATCTGTGCAGCGGTTGCCGGTGAGAATATGTTAATTCAGTCAACTTTTTTGATTTCATTTTCATGTTTCTGAAGATTAACAAATATTTTGTCTATCCAAGCGTCTGTTCCTGGCCCTCATTGCACAATGATGCGCCCCCGTAGAAACGTAGGTGGATGGAAGAAACAGAGCAGCTGCGAATGTGGAGCGTTTGTAGTGTTTCCCGTCTGCCTTTATCTCTTTTCTCTCTCTCGTTCTCTCAAACAGACAGGCTTTATTGCAGTTAATTATCGCATGTGACTATTTGTCTCTGCTTTCCAGCAATAGACTCCTGGGAAAACTTGAGCACGTGACGGCACATGATTTGAAATAGCATCCCGTCGGACGCGCTGGTCGTTAACGCCTTCAGTGCTCTGCTGGGACTGTCTTTAATGGGGGGTGAGTGTTGTGATTAGGACGGAGGAACCAGGCGTCATCCCCCTTTGGGATTTGAGCTCCTTTATGCAGAGCCCAGTATGCAGTAAGAAGCCCCTATAGGAGTCGGCTAGTTGTATTTTTTCCATTTTCCAGGCCTGGTAGAGGGGCTAATGTCTTATTGATCCTCTCAGCGTGTAACTGGCATTAGTGTGCTCGGTAGCCCCTTCCTGCTGTTTGCTTACAGCTAGTATGACGCCTCTCTTTGGACCTGGTGTTTACTTTAGCGTAGCACAGGGACGAAAGTGACCCTCTTCTGTACACTCTCATGTGTAAATCTGCACTAACGGAGGTGCACTAAAGGGTGACTTTGCCAAACAACACATTGTTTTCAAAGGCTCCATCCACGCAGATTTCACACTAGTTATAGCATGTACCGCAGTCATGGCAACAGCTGTAGAGAAGCACTCACCGTTGGCATGGTTACAGGTCACCATTCCTCCATGGCAAGACAAGGGAAAGATGAGGACAAAGGGATATTTCTACTCTGAGGAAAAACAAGGAGTTTTTGTTGTTTTCTAGGCATGTAAAATTCTGTAATATTAATACACTTAAATTATATTTCAGGATGTGTGATAGTGACTGAGATTAGAGGGAAAAAAGTCTCTAATACTTACCGAGGCTGCATTTATTTAAATGAAAATACAGGAAAAACAGTAATATTGTGAAATATGATGACATTTTTCTAATATATTTTAAAATATAATTTATTCTTATGATTTCAAAGCTGATTTTCAGCTTTCACATGGTCCCTCAGAAACCATTCTAATATGCTGATTGGGTGCCAGAGAAACATTTCTTATTATCAATGTTGAAAATGGTTTTATATTTTATTAAACTGTTTTTGTGTAAAACTTTATACTTCTTTTAGGTAGGACTGGGCAATATGGATTTTTAATTGGTCAACTTGAAAATGTTGCTACAACATGATTCAAGTAACTTTTTTTTATAAACCCCTAGTTAAAGAGGATTATTTGACAATAGACAAGTTTATACATTTATGCATTTATACATTATTAGGCATTTAAATCCAATAGAACTGTTTTACAATCTCTTTCTTTTCCAGAGATTTTCATTTTGTTTGCTTGTGTTTACTCAAAAGTTCACACTGTTCCTCTCCTTATCACAAACCCTCACAATGTGTGTAATGGTGAAAAATTTGCACAAAAGAACAAAAAAATTGAGTGGCTCAATGTTGTAGACGGTGCTGACTTCAGTGTGCAGTGATCTGTCTTATTGGCAGCCTATATTTGAATGGGCAGAATAACCCAAACACTTTTTCATTTGAATGACCTGCACTGCACGTCTCACTCTCATGCTTCAGGGTCTGCTGGCAAAAGGTCAACGCTGCCACATAGCTTTACTGTCGCGTTCTGTTTGAAGCCATCTGAATTGACACAGATTGTCGCTCTAGTTCACCTGTCTGCTGTTTCTGCCAGCACCAGAAAGACGTTATGTGACAGAGCCAAATGCACTGAGGGTACTCTGAGATTCATTATTTGCAAATTCCCTTAAAACAAAGCAAAAGCTCATTTTAGCATTCCACCCATTTTAAACAGTGTCAGGATGTTGCGATCTGGAGTATGTAGGGGGTAATATTTCCAGCTGTTCAATCTTAGGCAACACATTTATCTTAAATGATTCAATAGGAACAGCTCTCGAGTGAGACGACAATTCTGCTGGTGTGTCTGGCTCTTAAAGAAATTGATGGAAGATCTGTGCAAGAAGCAGATTTAATAGCCTAAGGTTAAACGGTTTTGTCTTTTACTTTTTGTTTTGCAGAGAGCACAAGAGAACATGTATGCTCTCTGCAGGATGTCTTTCCTGTTAGTCCTGTTTGCTTTGGGTAGGGCAGACAGATTGGCAGGAGGGGCCAAAGTGATTGAGTGTAGCCATGGCTACTGTATGACTGTGTCGCCATGGTGATCCAGCCTCCTGACTCGTTACATATGCAAGATTCAGGTTGTTCAGAAAATCCTCAAATGAATATTTTCCACAAGGTAAAATTAAGTAGGTGTTCCCCAAGGGTCAGTCTTGGGCCATCTTATATTTACTGTTACTTTTAAATGTAATGCTCTTTAAGAAGTAGTTAAAATGTTGATATGATGTCAGATTAATTCATTTCAGTCTGAGGATGACCTTGATACTGTTATAGAACTGTGGTGCCAAATGAGATTGAGAATATAATCTTTCGTAGAATACAAACTGGGTTTAGTTTAGATTGATTCAGCAAGTAATCCCCATTTGAAGCCGACTTTATGGTATTGGAAAAAAATGGGTGAGTGTTCATATTTATTATTTTAAAATAGGTCAAATTTACATTCATGGTGTTAGGGAAATAGTCTTATTCATTTTAGCCTAAAATTAATTAGTTTACAGTAGTGGTCGTCCGTTATATCGCCAAGGGCGCCAAAGTATAAGTTTTCCTGTTTGGCCGATGCGTTCGAGGTGGGACTTTTATTTTGACGGCGCTGAGAACGGAAGCACCTGGGCACACAGTGCTCACATTCTCCTCCTCTTATTCGCTGTTGTCCTTAACAGTTCTGTCTAAATACGGATAGAAGTCTGTCTAATAATCAGATAGAACGGTTAAACAAAGGAATTAAAATGTATACAAAAAGTCTTATAACGACTGCTTTTACATTATTAGTAATAAAAAGGCAAACATTATAATACTTTCTTGTTTGCCGTACTTTGTCATCTAAAGTATAAGTATGTTTATTTAACACATTTATTTTTTAATCAATTTTCAAATGATTTCAAATTTCTTAAATATTAATTATAATAAATAAAATTATATCGGCCATAGGCCACCCTGCTGTCCAAGATATCGGCATCGGCTGTCAAAAAAACAATATCGGTCAACCACTAGTTTACAGACTTGTTGCTGTGGTTAACAGACGGTAAGCATGCAGTTTTTTTAATGGTCAACTAATAGGAATAGAAGCATAAGCTTGCATGTACTTTGAACATTAATATTAATAAAGTTGGAGACAAAAAGTTTTATTTATATTAACTTTTTTTTAATGAAAACAAATTGGCTATTTTTCTCCTGCTTTGTTCCAGTGAACAAAGCCTTTGCTCCCCCCTCCCTTTAAAAAAAAGGTGTTTTTGGAACTTATAATAGAAATTCAGTGGACAATCGAAACGCGTCAGCAGACCACAGTGTTCTGCCACAGGATGAATCACGTAAACCAGCAGCACATGTGCGATCTCTCTCACAGCTGCCTGAAATGAGTTTTGGTTGAGTGCCACTGAATCAGTACCAACTCTTCTGTCAAGTCAGCTCTAACTCCCTGGAGTGTAAAAAGAATGATAGACTGCCTGCTCTGTTCGCATATCCTCTTTGTGTTGAAATCATGTCATTTCAGTCTCCGTCACAATACAGTGCTGCCAATGCGGTGCTGCACTTTGTACATTGTGCTTGTATACCGATGTCCCAAGTAAAGTTAGAGGACAAAAGACAAAAAATTTTTACATGGTGTGCCAGAATGACATAATACTATCATTATATCATTATCTGTTTTTGTTTGTTTGTTTTTGCTCTCTTTTGTTTTGATTCATCATTCTGGTGACATTGTCTATCAGTCGACATCTCAGAAAATGCTGGTAAGTTTTTTTTTTTTTTTTCCTGAGCTTGATTGCACTCATTTTAATTTGTTGGATTTTTTTCTTCTTCTTTGCTTTATTTTCACAATGTGGCCATTTTGGTTCTTTGTTCACACACACTGCATCTTTGTGAATGCAGTGGATTGGGGTGAAGGTGTTAGAGGGTAAACCCTGGTGTGAAAACACTGTCCTAAAGAGGATGCCTAGTGCACCACCTGCTTGATAAGTGAGCTTAAATATACCTCCTCTACTGCTACAGCTTCCACCCCCCATTCACATATTCCCTCAGTTTGTTTCTTGTCTTTTACAACTTCAAACACCCTAGTGTGCATGCCTACGAAAGCTCGTCACTGTGTATTGTTATCATTATTTTGCAATTGAAGGGCACAATTCAAAGTTTTCCAATTTCATCTAGATTGATTTCTCATTGTTTTGTGCATTTTCAGCTGTATGGTGAATGATCCGTGCTTACCGCAGGAGACTGTGCGGGAACACATGGAGTTTGCGCATTGTGCTTTGCTCGCATCAATACATCGCTGTAATGGTTTACGACCGTGTGGCTTGTCACATTTCATTGGAGACTTTTATGGGGATTTTATTTTGTTTGTGCCGCCTGATCCTCATTTTGTTTGATTGTTTTCGACTGGCCTGTCGATTTTCTGTTTTGTTTGTGTTTTGTTCTTGAATGCAGAATGCATGACTTGCATTACTTGAGTTAAGAATTTGATTAGCTTCTCATTTGAACTGTTTAATATTTGTGCCGTCAGACTTCCTTTTAATTTTAAATTCTCTTCTTGTTTAATTTTTGTTGGCTTGAAACAGATATCAGCTGCTGTCTCTAATTAGCTCTCGTAACAAATACCGTTTGTCAAACAATCATCAGAATACGGGTGATGTGAGTTTTTGCAACGATCATGCCGTGCTGAGGGAACTGTTGTTATACCCCGCTGTGTGCTGCGGTACATAGATACATGGTGTTGAATACCTTCATTTTTATGTTAGCCTGTATTTCACTTAAACACTATATCATTCTCAGTAAGACAGTAAGACTTGCACAGGGTTGGATTGTCAGGCGGGTTTACAAGCCTCAGAGCTGCAATGAAGTGTGACTTCCTTACGGCAAAATTCAGTCATGAGCCTCGCTTTTTCTAGAGGAGAGGAGCCCCAGTATGAGTTTTTCCTCACATGTTCGACAAACCAAGACCTCCCTTGGTCCCTAGGCAGCCCGATTTTAGAAAAAAGGCTATGCTAATACTTTTTCAAGAGATATAAAGAAGAGAAAGGTGGGTTTTGGCACTGTTTTACAGAGGGGTGCTTTGTCATCATGGCTTTGTTGGATCTGTGTACATAACTGTTTAAAAGTTTGAGGTCAGTAAGATTTTTTTTTTTTTAATTTTAACATTTTCTCAATAGAATGATATTCACTTATGGTCACCAAGGCTGCATTTATTTGATCATATTTATAATTAACAGTAATATTGTGAAATATTATTACAATATAAAATAACTGCTTTCTGTTTTAATTTGTTTAAAATGTAATTTATTCCTAAATAAATACATAGGCCTACAAATCTTACTGACCCAAACTTTTGAACAATATAGTACATCTCACAGTTTTGTCATAACTGTGTTTCCTCTTTTCTTTCTTGTAGTCTACTCCATTGCACCTGGCAGCCGGATACAACCGAGTCCGAATAGTTCAGCTTCTCCTGCAACATGGCGCTGATGTTCACGCTAAAGATAAAGGGTGGGTCTGCTTATGTCTCCTTTTTTCCCTTACTTTCCTGTCTCTATCAGCTATTTCACATTTTTTCACTTTGGTAAAATATTTGGTTCATTAGCCTTCCTTTGTCCATATATTACTTAAAGGAAAAGCACATTTTGGGCTTAAAATGATTTTGTGTGTGCGTGTTTTGTTCTTGCAATTCCTAGTGGTCTTGTTCCTCTACACAACGCCTGCTCATATGGACACTACGAAGTCACAGAGCTACTGCTAAAGGTAAGGACAAAAACCTGAATGGGTGTGCATGTATAATTTAGTGTGTGACCTGTGTGGAAGACAAACAACACTGTTTCCAGTTAAGCAGCTTGCCTTAACCAGGCACAATGCAATGAAGCATTGATTCAAAATCCTGCTCCACTTACTATACATTTAAAATTTTCCATGCTATGCAGTGTTTTGGGCATCACTGTGGAGAGAATGATTACTCAGTTATTTTTGATTTTTTTTAGACTATTATATTATAGATTTTGAATTTTTTTAGTGACAAATTTAGTGTATGTCCTGCATACAGCTTCGATCTACATGTCCTGTCAGAGTTCACTCTGTTTCAGTGCAAACACAAACTCCCCCTTGAGCCTGACGTTCCATAGAGTATGGCCTTTAAGCCCAGCTTCCTTTATTTACAAAGCTGTTATATGGAACACTATGCTCACGGTGTGTTCTCCCATACTCAGTGTGTCAACAGAGCCCTGCGGAGTGGCCAATCTGTCTGTACAACAATGTTTGGAGTTTGATACACAGCAGAACAGAGAATTCTCAGCCTCAGGAGAGCTTATCACCATATCAGTAGCTCCCCAGATCTCCTTAAGCCCCCTCAATCATTATATTCGATTAAATATGCTGTGCAATGATCAGAAAGACAATTAAGAATCCTCTTATCGTACACAGATGCATTGTGAACACCTGCCGTTATCTTGATGTTCCTGAGGTCCTCAGGAGCTTTTGTTTCACTCCTCTTAATTGCAGCTCAAAAGAATCTCTCTCTGTTTTAAAAGGATAATTCACCCAAAATATATTTTCTCATTCACCCTCATGTCATGAAACACAAAAGGAGAATTTTAGCCGAATGTTTTCCACAATGAAAGTGGATGGTGACCAGGTTCTGTCAAGCTTCAAGTCCTTTGAAGTCATCCATTAGATCTTTGTAAGGAAAAGCTTGAATTTTGAGTTTTCATGTTTTAATGGGGCATGAACTTCTTGTCTAATATTTTATTTAGCATTTGATGGTACATGGTAGATAGGAAATCTAAAGATATTTTTAGGAGATCTATCCCTTTAATCGTTTTGTACTGTTTACCCCTTGCCTCTGAGTGCAAGTTGATGTCTCCGTTTTGGAAAACTGCCATTTTCTAAAAATGTGTTCGATATTTTTTCCCTCAGTGCTATTAACTCAGCTTCTGGGGCATAGCAGACTCCCTAATAGATAGAAATTCTTAATCTATGCTAAAACTGCTCTAACTGCTCAAGCGGAACCGCATAATGTTCTCGATGTATTTGAAAATGAATCTGGGCCGTCAGAGTTGGCGCCATCCTTTCCGTGTGATCTCACCCTGAATGTTTTTCTGTAGCATGGGGCGTGTGTTAATGCCATGGACCTCTGGCAGTTCACCCCTTTGCACGAGGCTGCCTCCAAGAATCGCGTGGAGGTGTGTTCCCTGCTGCTGAGTCACGGAGCCGATCCCACTCTGGTCAACTGCCATGGGAAGAGCGCGGTGGACATGGCCCCGACCCCAGAACTCAAAGAGAGGCTCACATGTGAGTTTATATAGCATATATTGCCTTATAAAACAGCCTTGTTCCTTATTGCTTAAGAGTGAATTAAAGACAACATACTGGGATCTTTCACCATTGCTCAGCATAAGTGGCATTAAAGCTCACAAAACTCATCCTGCTTGTTCACCTTGCAAGTGTAAGTGAGCTAGACGCGACTTGGCTCTGATTGTTCCTGCCACATTCTCACTGGCACCGAGACAGACAAGGTTTAGAGAAAGACGCCTTTAAACATACAATATTCTCGTTCTGCATTATTCAAGCGCAGTGGAGGCTGAGCTCCAGTCTGCTGATGAGGTTGGCAGGCGACGTTGTTATATATTTTGCCTGTGAATTCTCCATCTGGCTTCTCCCAGTGTGGGGTGGAGTGATGTAGTTTTGACTGAAACTTTACACAATTTGCTGTGTAAAGATTTTCCTTTATGTAGAATTAGTTTGAGCTTGTGCTGCGAGTATTTTAGAATGCAAACTTTTGATAGTGTCTGTGTAAGTTAAAAATGTGATATAAATAAATGAAAATATACAACAATTATAATAATATTTCTATAATATTCTATATTTCTATAATTACAAAATAGATAATATACTATATAAATTAATAAAGTACAATATTTAATTCTCAGTTCTCCGTCCTTATTCATTGCTCAAGCTGTGATCCAAGAGTGCTAATATTTAATACACCAGTTAAATATTATCTTCTGTACTCCTGTTGTGTTTGTTTGGCGATATGCAAAGCTTGATACTTTGACTTTTAAAACAATTTTAACAATCGTATTAGTTTGTATGAAACTACTCAATATTAATTTACTTGTTTAAAAAAGCAATATTAAAATTATGATTGAAAAATGAATTATTTTCATGCTGTGGCTGATACTATTTTTGCTGATTTGTGTAAAAAATCAGCACATTACAAAATATACAGTGGGTACGGAAAGTATTCAGACCCCCTTAAATTTTTCACTCTTTGTTATATTGCAGCCATTTGCTAAAATCATTTAAGTTAATTTTTTTTCCTCATTAATGTACACACAGCACCCCATATTGACAGAAAAACACAGAATTGTTGACGGCAGCAGTTTTCTGTCGGGGATTTGTCAGGCAGCGCCACTCGCGTCCGATGTAGACACGGTGTAACATTGGTTTTGCTTTGTTTCACAGAACTAATCGTTGCCTGGGTTGCGTACGTACAGTGGGTACGGAAAGTATTCAGAACCCCTTAAATTTTTCACTCTTTGTTATATTGCAGCCATTTGCTAAAATCATTTAAGTTAATTTTTTTCCTCATTAATGTACACACAGCACCCCATATTGACAGAAAAACACAGAATTGTTGACATTTTTGCAGATTTATTAAAAAAGAAAAACTGAAATACCTCATGGTCCTAAGTATTCAGACCCTTCAGATTCAGATGAGCTGTGACACTCATATATTTAACTCAGGTGCCGTCCATTTCTTCTGATCATCCTTGAGATGGTTCTACACATTCATTTGAGTCCAGCTGTGTTTGATTATACTGATTGGACTAGATTAGGAAAGCCACACACCTGTCTATATAAGACCTTACAGCTAACAGTGCATGTCAGAGCAAATGAGAATCATGAGGTCAAAGGAACTGCCTGAAGAGCTCAGAGACAGAATTGTGGCAAAGCACAGATCTGGCCAAGGTTACAAAAAAAATTCTGCTGCACTTAAGGTTCCTAAGAGCACAGTGGCCTCCATAATCCTTAAAAGGAAGACGTTTGGGACGACCAGAACCCTTCCTAGAGCTGGCCATCCGGCCAAACTGAGCTATCGGGGGAGAAGAGCCTTGGTGAGAGAGGTAAAGAAGAACCCAAAGATCACTGTGGCTGAGCTCCAGAGATGCAGTCGGGAGATGGGAGAAAGTTGTAGAAAGTCAACCATCACTGCAGCCCTCCACCAGTCAGGGCTTTATGGCAGAGTGGCCCGACGGAAGCCTCTCCTCAGTGCAAGACACATGAAAACCCGCATGGAGTTTGCTAAAAAACACCCGAAGGACTCCAAGATGGTGAGAAATAAGATCCTCTGGTCTGATGAGACCAAGATAGAACTTTTTGGCCTTAATTCTAAGCGGTATGTGTGGAGAAAACCAGGCACTGCTCATCACCTGTCCAATACAGTCCCAACAGTGAAGCATGGTGGTGGCAGCATCATGCTGTGGGGGTGTTTTTCAGCTGCAGGGACAGGACGACTGGTTGCAATCGAGGGAAAGATGAATGCAGCCAAGTACAGGGATATCCTGGACGAAAACCTTCTCCAGAGTGCTCAGGACCTCAGACAGGGCCGAAGGTTTACCTTCCAACAAGACAATGACCCTAAGCACACAGCTAAAATAACGAAGGAGTGGCTTCACAACAACTCTGTGACTGTTCTTGAATGGCCCAGCCAGAGCCCTGACTTAAACCCAATTGAGCATCTCTGGAGAGACCTAAAAATGGCTGTCCACCAACGTTTACCATCCAACCTGACAGAACTGGAGAGGATCTGCAAGGAGGAATGGCAGAGGATCCCCAAATCCAGGTGTGAAAAACTTGTTGCATCTTTCCCAAAAAGACTCATGGCTGTATTAGATCAAAAGGGTGCTTCTACTAAATACTGAGCAAAGGGTCTGAATACTTAGGACCATATGATATTTCAGTTTTTCTTTTTTAATAAATCTGCAAAAATGTCAACAATTCTGTGTTTTTCTGTCAATATGGGATGCTGTGTGTACATTAATGAGGAAAAAAAATTAACTTAAATGATTTTAGCAAATGGCTGCAATATAACAAAGAGTGAAAAATTTAAGGGGGTCTGAATACTTTCCGTACCCACTGTATATATATATTTTTTTACAAAATTGCTTTAACAAATGAATTCTTTTAACAGTTTTAAATGCTTCAAGTTAAAGGCAGGGTATGTGATTTTTCAAAAACACTTTAGAAAACTGATTCGGGCCGAATAGCAAAACAAACTTGTAGCCAATCAGCAATAAGGGGCGTGTCTACTCGTGATGTGGAGGAGAGGTCAGTTCAAATGTAGTGGAGTAAAGAGTACATATATTCAATCAATAATGTAGTTGAGTAGAGAGTAAAAGTTGCTTATATTTTTGATACTCAGTACAAGTACAAAGTAGCCAAAAAAATAGTTAAGTACAGTAACGAAGTACATTTACTCAAATACTTTACACCACTGGTTTTGGTGATTTCAAATATCAACATTGGCTACCAGAAATCGCTTACTCTGCCTTTAAGCATTTTAACATTATAATGTACAGTATGAAAATGTATATTCATTTTAAGATTCGCTAAAGATTGCATTTAACTGTGTTTTTACAGATTGACTGTTGGCAGATGATGGCAGAGATCTAATTGTTGTAATTGCAATGTTTTGTTAAATATCAGCACGACAGGGATTACCTTTGGCCGAATCCCAGCCGTTCTTATTCAGTAAAACAGCTTTCATGTAGATGGAATAATGTTCTCTCTTTGCTGTTCTTATGAGCAGAAGCATAACAAATTGAATGCGCAAAATGTATTCGATCAGGTCAGACGATTCAGTCATACATTTTAGATATCCAAACTCAAATTTTTGCTGCCGTAAAGCCAGATTGCATTGTAGCTGTGAAGCTTCAATTACTTTTTTCACGCTTTGTCTTGATGAATTATGTCTACCAAAGGCTTCTGTCAGAGCGTCTTGCATCACCTCTCTAAATACTATTTTTTCCTCCGGCGCAGATGAGTTTAAGGGCCACTCTCTTCTTCAGGCAGCACGGGAAGCAGACATGACCAAGGTGAAGAAGACCCTAGCTTTGGAGATCATCAACTTCAAGCACCCACAGACGCACGAAACGGCACTGGTGAGCCCCTGCTGATTCACTTCAAAGCTCACCAGCTGAGACATCAGGTTGAAAGCAGATGTTAAAGGGATAGTGCAGCGGTGGCGAACTCCGGTCCTGGAGAGCCGCAGCCCTGCAGAGTACAGCTCCAAACCTGATTAAAACTCACCTGCCTGTAGCTTTCTAGTAACCCTTCAGACCTTGATTAGCTTGTTCACGAGTGTTTGATTAGGGTTGAAGCAAAACTCTGCAGGGCTGCGGCTCTCCAGGACCGACGTTCGCCACCCCTGGGATAGAGCAAAAATAAAATTCCTGTCATCATTTACTCACCTTCATCTCATTCCATACCTGTAAGATTTCATTTTTTCTTCCTTAAAGGAATAGTTCACCCAAAAATGAAAATTCTGTCATTAATTACTCACCCTCATGTCGTTCCAAACCTGCAAGACCTTCGTTCATCTTCGGAACACAAATTAAGGTTTTTTTTATGCATTCCGAGAGCTCTCTGACCCTCCCATAGACAGCAAGGATCCTTACACGATCAAGGCTCAGATTGCAACGTATGTACGTGGATACGTTGTTTACATTCAGATCAAAGCGGAAACAACGTAAACGGTGTATCCGTGTACGGTGCTGCTGACACAGAACAGCATACATTGTTTACGTATGTGATACTCTCCAAAATGCCTTGCTATGTTTCTGAGCCTTGATTGTGTAAGGATCCTTGTTGTCTATGGGAGGGTCTGAGAGCTCTCTGAATGCATAAAAAATATCTTAAATTGTGTTCCGAAGATGAACAAAGGTCTTACAGGTTTGGAACGACATGAGGGTGAGTAATTAATGACAGAATTTTCATTTTTGGGTGAACTATCCCTTTAAACCACAACAGATATTTAGACAGGATGTTCACGCTGCTCTGTTCCATGCAGTGGAAGTGAATGGTGTTACCAAAAAGTCAGAATTAGCAGTGAACTGTAACACTTACAAGGCCTCTGTCCTGTGTTACAGCACTGCGCTGTCGCCTCACCTCACCCAAAACGAAAACAGGTCACTGAACTGCTGCTACGGAAAGGAGCCAATGTCAATGAGAAGAACAAAGAGTGAGTGACTGTGCCTGTCATGTGTTTATCAAATGTCAAATGGTTATAACTGATTTTAAGGTCTGTCTGCCTTTCTCATTATCTCCTCTGTTATCATCTCCTTCTTTTCTGTGCAGCTTCATGACGCCTCTCCATGTGGCAGCAGAACGGGCGCACAATGACATCATGGAGGTTCTGCAGAAACACGGGGCGAAGGTACATACCTACATGTGCTCTCGAGTGCCTACAGAGCTGCGACACACATACACATTTACACACCTGACACCTCGCTTCACTCTCCAGCTCTCAAACATAATCATCTACCTTAAAGGAATAGTGTACTGAAAAATTGTCAACGTTTATTTACCAATTGGACACCTGTATTCTGGGAAGAAAGAAGAGATTTCTGAAATTTTTTTCTCTTGATGTAAGATAATTGGTTAAGATAACAACAGCTCAGGTCAAAGAGAGGGAGGTAATTGGCCATTTAAAAATAGATTATGATTGGTTTTGGTGCAAGCACCATTGACTGACATTATAAGTGGTCTACTGGGAAAAAAATAAAACACTACAAGTGTAGAATATGGACCCTCTACAGAACCACAGCATCTTTTTTTGTCTGTTCTCACCTGAGCTGAAAAAAATCAGTTCAGTGGAGCAGCGTTTCTGTCACATCTACTGTTGTGTGCAGTTGAGTCATCACGTTCCTGCTATAAAAGGAAGAGAATGAAAAATGAGCATTGCCAACACTGCACTTCTTTTTTTTTTTTATCAGAGTAATTTGCCTGCTTATCAGTGGTTAAGATAATTGGCTTTGAGATGGAAGAGCTCATCATCAGTATGGAAGTGTTTATGTGCTAACATCTTCCCAATTAACTACCAAACATTCATCACTCAGTTCAAGATACTTTCGCAGATTGGTCTCTTACTTTAAATCTGATCACTATAGTTGGGAATCATGAACTTATTCACATTGGTTTTATTGATTTAAAAATATTGGAATCACTTGAATTTTAGGAAGTTGGTTTCTGTAATTTTTTCTGTAACATTTGCATTCTTCCATTAATGCAGATGGAACTGCATAAAACACACACATAAATTATGTAAAACATCAGAGCAAACCTGTCAATAGATTCATGTTTTTTTGGTCAGATATGCACAAGAATGAAAACTTAAATTGCCTCATTTATTGTTTCCCAAAATTAATAATATGGCGCTTCGGTGTGTGTGTACAGTAGAGAAAAGTTGCCTTCTACATTTTTTCCTCAGACTTGGCACATTTGACATCCCTCACAGACAAACTAAATCCAAACTATTGGTTTAGAAGAGATAATGAAGACAGCACAGTTGCTAGATTAAATAAATTTGACAACATGAAAAGGTTCTAAGCTCTTTCGATAATTGTATTGCCTAAATTCTTGTTTTTGATTCTTATTTGTTTTTCTGATGTGACCTCATTTCACAACAGACTGCTGAGGAATATAAATGTATTCTAAATATTCTGTACCATTTAAAAGTTTGGGGTCAGTAAGATAATACTTGTTTTCAGTAAGGATGCGCTAAATTGATCAGAAGTGACAGTAAAGACATTTAGAATATTACAAAAGAATTACTGTTTTTTTTAATTGTCTGTTCATAAAAGAATCATGAAAAATGTCATGGTTTCCACAAAAATATTAACTTTTTTTTCAACTGTGATACGAAATGTTTCTTGAGCACCAAATCAGCATATTAGAATGGTTTCTGAAGGATCATGTGACACTAAAGACTGGAGTAATGGCAGAAAATTCAGCTTTGCCTTCACAGGAATACTTTTTATTTTAATAATATTTCACAATATTATTGTTTTTAATGTATTTATTTGTATTTATCCTCTTTGTTTAAAAGCTCTCTATGGTGAGCCAGCTCTGTTCCTGTAATACTTTTTATAAGATAAATCTTACACATTTAAAGGAAGTGTCAAAGTTTCTTGTGAAAGTGAATAGGTAAACAGCCTGCTACCTCGGTCTCACAGCTGGACTGTGTCAGAGAAACTGGTGGACGTTTACGAGCTACATCAGTCATGTCATTACCTCTCCAGAGCAGAGAGGGGGTAAAAGACTTCCAAATCAATGGAGCTCTTTCAGAGAGCCAAATCAGATAGGCATCGACTAACTGATCAGGCATTCAGCTACCGCCTTGGCTGAGAGCATCAGGGCTGATCAGCTATTCTTCAGCAGAGAGACCAAGGGAGCCGATACTCCTGTAAATATTCTCATCCACAGTCTGCCGTCTTTGTTCGAGCCTGGAGTGTATCTAAAGGGCCTCCCCGTTCATCAAACTTGCGTGTCCTACTTTCACGCAAGGTTGTATTATCCAGAGGTCCTTTTCATTGATGCCGTGTGGCTCTTTTATGCTGCCTGGAGCAGCTTGATTTTCAAAGCCGACCTCCCTTGTGCTCGCATCCCAGCTCTTCTGCATGATAAATAAACGGAGGCTGTCCCGGCATAACCCGAATTCCATCATTCAATCATCAGCCAGTGTCCATCTGTTGCAGTGCGACCCCTCGGAAACGCATCCGATCGTTAACTGGTGTTGCGACCCAGCTCGCTGCCAAACTTCAGCGGCCAGACTTAAGTGACATTAATGGACTGGATAATTAGTCAGGCTGGAGGTTCAAAGACAGGAGGCTATTGTAGCTAGTGTGTGTTTTCAGACCACGTGTGAACCAGTAAACAGATGGTGCAGAAGCATTGTGTTAATAAGAAGAGCAGGAAGCATGAAGAATAAAGCTGTCTAAAGTAAACAGTCACTGAGAAAATTAGCTGACGGTGGGAGCTGCTTATTAGCTGAAGTTCTAGACTGATATGTGTTGCTTTGTTCAAACCGACAAGAAGATATGTTTTTGGTGTAGACTGTGCGACTGAAATCTGTTTAGCAGTTTCTCGATTTGGACCGGACAAAATTCACATTTAATCTGATTTGTACACTATCGTTCAAAAGTTTGAGGTCTGTAAAATTTTGAAATGTTTCTGAAATAATGAAAGAACGTCTCTCATGCTTAATAAGGCTGCAAATTATTTGCTCGAATATACAGTAAAAAACAGTAAAGTTCTGAAATATTATTGCATTTTAAAATATAGGTTTTCTATTTTAATGCAAGTTAAAATGTAATTTATTCCTGTGATGCAAAGCTGGATTTTCTGCAGTCATTCTGCAGTTATTTTCATGATTTCACATTGTCACATGATCCTTCAGAAATCATTCTAATATACTGATTTGCTGCTCAAGAAACATTTCTTATTATTATCTGTGTTGAAATGTTGAAAACGGTTGTTCTGCTTAATATTTTTGTGGAAACCTTGATACATTTTTTTCAGGATTCTTTGAATTAAAAAAAAAAAAAAGCATTTAAGTAGAACAGCATTTATTTAAATAGACATATTTTTGTAACATCATTGTCTTCACTGTCACGTTTCATCAATTTATTGCATCTTTGCCCAAATAAAAATAAAAGCATTAAAGTAAAATCTTACTAACCTCATACATTTGAACAGCAGTGTATGTAGTTTGAAATTTGAAATTCAGAATCTGATTTTTGTATTTCAGTCAGTCATATTGGATTTAGTTTTTTCATTATTTGCAGCTCTGTATGTAATCATAATCATGTAATCATAAATGTGTATATGTAGTACAGATGCGGAAACATTTAGACCATGGAACATTTTCATCCAAAAATGCAATAAAATGCTGTTTTCAGGCAAAAGAGCCAATTTTGGCTGAAAATATGAGCAAAAACCAGAATGTGAACCTCAAGATGGAGAAGAGAAAATGCAAGGTTATGTGAAATCCTGCAAGCATAACTTATTTGCATAGAAAATTTTTAACATTTAGCATACTCTGATGTAAGCATCCTTTCACCGATGAGATTTCATTGTCAGTTTTTCTCAAAATGAATGTTCATGCATTATTATCAGTCACACATTTATTTTAAAACAAATCAGAATTGGTTGCCATTGTGTGTTTGATGTGGAGAACTGCGTCATGTGCATTTTTCACTTCCAGTAAAGCATGATTTTGCTGAGTTTGAGTTTTTTAAAAAAGTAACAAGTTTGAGACAGAATAATGAACTGTAATCGCGCCATACGCTAAACCACACGCACACATTTACGCAGTAGGTCCCTTTCATTCTTCGCTGTGCAGTGTTGATAGTCTTTGATGGAGCGTGGAAGTTTCCCAGGGGCTTGTCTGATTAATTCATATTTGTGTTCATTTCAAAAGAGGCCAAGTTTGCTCACAGCTCAGTCTTGCTCTGTGGGCTGCGTTCAGATGTGCTCTTCACTGATCAGTGAGGAGGAGGAGATTTCAGTCTGCTTTTTTGTGTTTGTTTATAGATGAATGCTGTTGACACGCTGGGTCAGACGGCGTTGCACCGGGCGGCTCTGGCGGGACACTTGCAGACATGCAGGCTACTTTTGAGTTATGGAGCCGACCCCGCCATCGTCTCCCTGCAGGGCTTCACAGCCGCACAGATGGGCAATGAAGCTGTACAGCAGATCCTAAACGGTACAGACTGAATCTGGGGTTTGGGATTGTTTATTTGGGCTTTGATGTTATGCATTAACAATTATGGAAATTCACATTAATTTATGCTCGTGTCTGTTAGAAAACATTCCAGTGAGGAATTCAGACGTGGATTATAGACTCTTAGAAGCAGCAAAAGCAGGAGACTTGGACACTGTGAAGGTGAGAGGCTCCTTAATTTGGTTTCAAACTAGTCATGTTGTTGTCCACCAGTCAACCAAGGGTTAAACAAAATCTGTGATGATTGGTGGAGCCAAGATATAACATGAAACTGTTCTCTCTAGAAAGAGAAATTTGGGACACTATTTTTCTTTTTTGTAAGAAACCTTAACTTGTTTGAGATACTTGTAATAACCTTTACAACTGTTTTCATTAGCGTAGTGCTACAAAGCAGCTCCAGGTTACACGGAGATGAAAATATATCTGCAGTTATGGATATTGAATTTTTTTTATATGCTTTTGTCTGGAACAAAAATACCCTGAATGAGTTCAGTTTCTTTATCCCAGACAATGAAACTTTTCAAGGACACAGCTTGCAGTTCTTAAATGTGTTTTGTTCCGTACTCGTGACCTTGTACAAGGGAGATGTAAGAAGACCTCACCGTCGTGTGTGTGTGTGTGTGTGTAAGAGAGAAATGCTGAGCCAGCGTGCACAAAAACCATCACATACACTTCAGTCTAAAGTTTTTTTTTTATACTATACACTATCATTCAAACATTTGTGGCAGCTTTATCACAGGAATAAATTACTTTTTAAAATATAAAACACTTAAACTAGAAACAGTTCTTTTAAATTGTAATAATATTTCACAATATCACTTTTTTACTGTATATAATAATTGCAGTCTTGGTGAGCATAAAAGACTTCTTTCAAAAACATCAAAAATCTTTTTGAACTGTAGTGTATGTCACTATTGATAAGCTTCTTTTAAATGTAATGTAGAAATTAAAATAGTCTGTGAAGCTGCTTTGCAGCGATTTATAGTATCGCGAAAAGCGCTATACACATATACGTGAAATGAATTGAACTGAATGAATTGAATAAGTATTATTAATATTGCAAAATTATTATTAATTAAAATACATTTTATTACAGTTATAAATGATTAATGAACACATTATTTGTGTTAGTCTACAAAAGTGCGGTGATTAATTTAAGCATAAGTCTTTAGATCAAAAGCTTTATAACCTCAAACTTTTTGACTGGTAATATAAGCCTGAAGTGATTTAGAAACCGATGATAAAAATGTTTGAATGGATGGATGCCTTTGATGCGATCAGATCCTCATTATCTGAAAGCCTCATTATGCGTAAAGTAATTAGATCAGAGCACCAATTAGACTTTTGTCAGGCAATTAATCAGAATCTCTACTGACGCTTGCCATAATTCTGGCCTGGTACCCTATAAAAGCACATCAAATGAAATCAATTCTTGGATGTATTTAAACACTCATCACTAAAATAAAGTGATGTATTTGCAATATGAAATCAAGCATTCGGTTTAATGTTTCAATCATTTTTTTCTTGCACAGCAGCTTTGCTCCCCTCAGAATGTGAACTGTCGAGACCTGGAGGGTCGTCACTCCACTCCGCTCCACTTTGCCGCTGGCTACAATCGCGTGGCTGTGGTTGAGTATCTCCTGGACCACGGCGCCGATGTCCACGCCAAAGACAAAGGGTGAGATTTCTTGCTGTTCTTGCTCAGAAACTCTCCCTCAGTTGTGGAGTGAACCTCATTAACAGTCAGCGCATGAGTTAGCAGCACCAGGAGATAAACTTTAATCTTCTTGTCACTATTTATCTCGAATTCCCTGTCTGTTGGCAGAGGTTTGGTGCCGCTGCATAACGCCTGCTCGTATGGCCATTACGAAGTGGCGGAGCTGCTGGTGAGACACGGAGCGTCCGTCAACGTGGCCGACTTGTGGAAGTTCACTCCGCTGCACGAGGCGGCGGCCAAGGGCAAATACGAGATTTGCAAACTGCTTCTGAAGGTATTGTCATCACTACTCCTGCTTGCTCAACACTGACCTACTCACGTCACTCAGCATACTTGTTAATTCAGGAGATAGCTCTTTCTAGATGTCTGACAGCCTGGAGTTGTTAATGGTTTTTATCACTCTGTAAAGTTTTTAAATGCAGTGTGATCCGCTGCAGGGGCTTCAGGTTTATTGCCGTTGAGCAGACGTTGGTTTTAATGCTGTCTGCTTTCATCGTACCTCAGGTTACTGTCACAGAGAGGTTCAGCTTCAGAGCTGTAAAGAATATGCACATTAGACTTCAAACAAACATGTTTGGAACTGCTGAGGTTGGCTTTGGTAGAAACTGCAGAAAAGAAATTTACTTTTCTCATCCACTGAATCTAAAACTGTAATGGATTTTGAAGGCAACGGTTTTCTAATTAAAAAGAATTCACAAAGTCTTGCATTTGATTTGATTTGATTATGATTCGAAATCAATTCAGTTAGGAGTAATTCATTTGCTGGGAATTAAAATAAATTCTCTTTGATCTATTGCTGTAGAGGGAACTGAAATATTAATGGACCTTAACTATTAGATTCAGTACTTGTGGCCTAAAGATACAATTTGATCAAAATAGTTTTCTTAAAAGTAAACATTCTTAAAATCATTTTTCAAAAAAGCCATATGGTAACACTTTATTTCGATAGTCCACTTTAGACATTCTATTAACAGTAAGTAACTTTGCAACTACATGTCTACTAGCAGTTAGTAGAGTATTAGTAGACTGTCTGCTTAATATCTTCTAACACTTTCTTTGTCAACTTATTCTACTAACCCTAAACCTACCCTAACAGTCTACTCTGAGAGTTAGTAGACATGTAGATGCAGATTAATGAGAATTAGTTGACATGTAGTTGACATGTAGTTACAAAGTTACTTATAGTTAATAGAATGTCTAAAGTGGACTATCGAAATAAAGTGTAACCAACCATATTTTTTGGGACATTAAAATATATTAAAACTAGTGCTGTCAAATCGCGATTAATCGCATCCAAAATAAACGTTTTTGTTCTAATAATATACGTTTGTGTACTGTGTATATTTATTATGTATATATAAATACACACACATACAGTATATATTTTGAAAATATTTACATGTATATATTTATATTCTTATAATTTATATTATATATAAATATTTTTAATATATAAACATAACACTTTTTACTTAAATATATACATGCATGTGTGTGTATTTATATATACATAAGAAATAGAAACAGTACACTCATATATGTTATGTAAACAAAAACTTTTATTTTGGATGCGATTAATCACGATTAATCGTTTGACAGCACTAATTAAAACATTAAAGCAATAAAATATTAAATAAATGTGAATGTTTATTTATATTTATTTACTAAATATGAACATAAATATGCATAAACTATTAATATTTATATATTTATACCAACAGATACATTTTAGATATAATTTTACAATACAATATTTACAAAACATTTATTTTTATCATACCACATATCACATCATATCAAGTTTTTAACATTTTATCTATATATATATATACAGTGGGTACGGAAAGTATTCAGACCCCCTTAAATTTTTCACTCTTTGTTATATTGCAGCCATTTGCTAAAATCATTTAAGTTAATTTTTTTTCCTCATTAATGTACACACAGCACCCCATATTGACAGAAAAACACAGAATTGTTGACATCTTTGCAGATTTATTAAAAAAGAAAAACTGAAAAATGCTCAGTATTTAGTAGAAGCACCCATTTGATCTAATACAGCCATGAGTCTTTTTGGGAAAAATGCAACAAGTTTTTCACACCTGGAATTGGGGATCCTCTGCCATTCCTCCTTGCAGATCCTCTCCAGTTCTGTCAGGTTGGCTCTTTCAAATGGAAAAATCAAACTGTACCGCCATCCAGAGAACTGCGTTTCTACAAAAGCATTGAAGCAGTGTGTGAGATATCATCCCATCCCAGAGGCGAGGCAAGGAAACCCAGAAGGAAAGAAAGGGGGGACATGTTGAATTAACTCTTGGCTCTCATCCCTTTCTGAGCGCTGTGTAAGCCTGGCTTCCAGGCAGGGGTTCAAAGGCTTCCTTGCCAAATATTAAATCTGTCTAAGACTTCCACACGGTTCGTACGTCACCGACATTTACATGCACAACAATATTCTCCGTATGGCTCATGTCCCCGATAAAGTCTTATTCAGAATAATCTCTTTATGCGAGCCTTCCCCCATCTTATTCATGGGTGTTCTTGTATTGAGGTTTTTAAACTGTGCTAAGTCAGCCTTTGGGCTTCTCTGTGGATCTGCGCTCAATGTCTTTGTCTCTTTCAGCATGGAGCAGACCCCACCAAGAAGAATCGGGATGGAAACACGCCATTGGACATGGTGAAGGAGGGAGACACAGATATCCAGGACTTGCTGAGAGGAGATGCAGCGCTTTTGGATGCCGCCAAAAAAGGCTGCCTGGCCCGGGTCCAGAAACTGTGCAGCTTGGAGAACATCAACTGCAGAGACACACAGGGACGCAACTCGACACCGCTGCACCTGGCAGGTAATGAAAAATCATTCTGTGGCCTTCCGAGCCATTGCTTTCAACATAGAAACGAGAGCACTTCTCTCTTTCAAATGGAAAAATCAAGCTGTACCGCCATCCAGAGAATTGCGTTTCTACAAAAGCATTGAAGCAGTGTGTGAGATATCATCCCACCCCAGAGGCGAGGCAAGGAAACCCAGAAGGAAAGAAAGGGGGACATGTTGAATTAACTCTTGGCTCTCATCCCTTTCTGAGCGCTGTGTAAGCCTGGCTTCCAGGCAGGGATTCAAAGGCTTCCTTGCCAAATATTAAATCTGTCTAAGACTTCCACACGGTTCGTACGTCACCGACATTTACATGCACAACAATATTCTCCGTATGGCTCATGTCCCCGATAAAGTCTAATCCCTTTATGTGAGCCTTCCCCATCTTATTCATGGGTGTTCTTGTATTTGTGAGAATATGTTTCAGAGTATAAACGTTTTCCAGAGTCGTTCACGTGCACATAAAAAAAAACTCTGGTCAACTTTTTATATAACTCTTTAAACAATATAGATTATTTCAAAGCAGCTTCACAGTAATAAAATGGGAAATAACAGAATCATTGATGCAAAGGTTTTCAAATATAATACTAATTCAAATTGCTTTAAAGCAGCTCTGATAAGACAATAGTGTCATTATTCAGCTCAAGTAAGTTTAGTGTTTTCTCAGGTTTGGTTCAACAGTGTAAAGTTAATTATGAAACAAGTTCAAGAAGCTCTACACAGAAGACATTAGCAAGAATTCTAATCCGTGACTTATTCAGAAGTAAGAATTGTATTTAATATGTAGTGTTTAATATTATAGAATATGTTGGAGCCAAAGCCGAGCATATTATTTTGTCATTGTTATTTTATAATAAACATGAAGTTGCAGCTGTAATGTTTGAAGCACTTTACTATTATAAATAATATACAATTGCATCTGTATTTTTTGCAAGCATGTGGCAAATTAATTCAAATATATTAATAATAATAATAATAATTTAGTTTATAACTAACATGATGTTGATAATAATTGTTGTCATTTTATAATAAACATTATACAATTGCAGCTGGAATGTTTGAGAGGACATGACTATTATAAACAAATATGTACATGCGCGCACGCGCACACACACAAGTGTAATATATAATTGCAGGGTTTTTTTTTTTTTACAAGCATTGCAATTCATTTCTAATACATTATTAGCAATAATGATAATTCACTTTATAACTATAACTACAGGCTAAAAAGAATTACCCAGAAGCCTGAGGGTGTTTAATAGATCTGAGTTCAGAGTAGGAGAGCGCTGCTCCGGGATCATCATTTGCACAACACTCCAGCCATGCCAGTGACTCAGCACAGCTCAGCAAATGTCACTGAACAGATGGAGCGAGCGCTCTGGTCAGTCCACTTATCTTGCTAGGCCAGGCCAGCAGCAGGTGGGTGACGGCCCTAACCATCAGGCAGCGATATAGACGCATGATTTTACTCCAGCTAGCACACATTCACTATTTCCACCGGAGAGCAATGGGCTGTGACTAACGTGATGGTTGTGACCCCTGCCTAGAGAACACGGCACTCGTCTGCCGTTTGCCTGCGGGGAGAATCGTAAGACGAATTATTTCGTTCTGACTGACGTTGCAGGATCTCATGCATTAAAATCCTGATGCGTTTCTGTGCATTTTTTTAATGAATGAAATAGGGATGCACCGATACCACTTTTTCCAGTACTCGCCCGATACGATACTTTTATTTTTGGTACTTGCCGATACCGAGTACCGATACCGATATTTTTATTGCATTTGTACATTTTTTAAATATTGGGTACAGAAACCAAAAGAGTATGTATAATGTTAGTTGGTTAACTTAATTTATCAAATAGATACAGTCAAACCAAAATTTATTCAGACACCTTCAACATTTCTCACATTATCACAGTTTACTCGCTATAGTTTAGAAAATGGTAATAAAATATGACAAGAACTCAGAGTTAAACTATGTCAGAACAAATTCAGCTTGATAATGTCACATAACTTTGATAGAAAGGTATGTAATGGATTACAATAAACCAAAAATTATTCATACAGCTGTCAATATTTACAAAACTTTCAAAACTTTGTCGGGTGACCCTTAGCCC
>NW_015645543.1:789765-790199 GCF_001515625.1 Sinocyclocheilus rhinocerous
TGTTACATCATCTTTAATTTAATAGCATTAGAGCTGCTTCATTGCAGCGGCTTAGTACTGTAATCACGCGCTTTGCTGTAATAATGCAGGGAACCACTCGTTATAAATCTCCTAATTGTAATATTTTCAGAAATAGAAGTCGCGTTTTTTCATCTGAAACGTGCTGCGATTTATATTCCAAAGCCACTCATGTAATGCAGAAACACTCAAGCAAGCAAAACTCGCGCAACGCGTGCAGGTATTTGTTCTGATGCAGAATGAGAGGACAGTAGTACAGTCTCGCGCATTTCACACAGGCTGTTAGTTTCACTTTCGCCAGAAAGTCGCGTATGCCTAAGGTTGAAAATAAATTGTTTATAGTGAATGCCCCTATGCATCGTGCTTTGCTCATCAGCTCGCGCACATCAGCTATACAGGTGTTAATACTGAATGTT
>NW_015645543.1:790349-791115 GCF_001515625.1 Sinocyclocheilus rhinocerous
TGTGTGGTATCGGCGTTTGGTATCGGGGCATTTTAACGAGTACGAGTGCAGGAGACCAGTATTGGGCCTGATACCGATACCAGTATCGGTATCGGTGCATCCCTAGAATGAAACATCATTTTTAAGGCTGCTTAGGGGGATGGAGGTAAAATGTCTACTCGCCAACTAAATTTGTTTTCATTTTGTTTTATTTGTAATTAATCTGTGTTATGAACAGTGTTGGGGAGAAACTAGTTACATGGAACGGAATTACGGAATTTAATTACGAAATGTTACTAATCACAGTTACAGTTACTGAGAAAAAATGTGTAATTAAATTAGTTACTTATGAAAATGTTAACGATTACAAAGGGGTTTTCATCTGAATATTTTCTCACATACAGATTTGATTGATTTCTTTCCCAAATTGCATTGGCTGCTTTAAAATATGAGACATCAATGTTTCAGGAATGTTTAGGACACAGAATAGGACACATGCTTATTTGATAACTGTTTTATTTTCAATTTGGGTTTATGTATATGCTTTATTTTTTAAGATTAACAGTTTTTTTTCCAAAGCATTGTTAGATGTTTCCTGTCTATGCAAAGATTTGATTTCAAAAATAGTATCATAGCTATTAAACTATATCTTGTGATTTTAAATCTGTATTTAACCGCAGAACGTTCTCAAAGTAAAAAGAGGTGCAGTGTTGAGTAGGTTAACCCTGCCTGCTTTATAAAATTTAGAAAAGTAATCAAACGTAATAAGTTACATTAGTTACATTAG
>NW_015645543.1:794438-804242 GCF_001515625.1 Sinocyclocheilus rhinocerous
TAGTTACATGTAACTACATTACGTAATTTAATTACAAAATAAATGTAACTGTAATCTGTTACAGTTCCTGAGAAAAATGTTAACGATAACACAAAGGGGGTTACATTTGAATATTTTCACACACATATAGATTTGATTAACTTCTTTCCCAAATTTCATTGACTGCTTTAAAATGTGAGACACCAATGTTTCAGGAGTTGAGGACACAGAATAGGACACATGCTTATTTGATAACTGTTTTATTTTCAATTTGGGTTTATGTATATGCTTTATTTTTTAAGATTAACAGTTTTTTTTCCAAAGCATTGTTAGATGTTTCCTGTCTATGCAAAGATTTGATTTCAAAAATAGTATCATAGCTATTAAACTATATCTTGTGATTTTAAATCTGTATTTAACCGCAGAACGTTCTCAAAGTAAAAAGAGGTGCTAAAGTCTGATTTTGTGGTGGCTGTGCTTTGAAATTAAATTATTTAAAAATTTAAAATCTTGAATTAAAATCTTAATTCAAGTGAAGAAGGATTTTGAAAGTCTGACAGTTATCAGTGTTGAGTACTACTTTAAGGTTAACCCTGCCTGCTTTATAAAATTTAGAAAAGTAATCAAACGTAATAAGTTACATTAGTTTAATAAAGTAATTGAAAGGGTTACACTACTTACTACACTTTAAATAGGGTAACTTGTAAACTGTAACCTGTTAAATTTCCAAAGTAACATTTCCAACACTGATTATGAAGTAACACTTGTGGGTAAATAAAAAATGCATTTTTGTTTTTTATGAAGTTTTATTATACTAAATAAAAAATAAAATGGCTTTTTATTTATCCATAAAATCAAATATGTACAGAAATTACCTAAAAAATGCAGCATTGAGCAATAAGCCCATTTTGCTAATGCAGTCTACACTTTCTCTCATGTTTGGAAAACAGCTGCTGACACTTTGCGACCCTTGACACCGTATCCGCACTGTTATTAGTTTTTTTTTTATTCACTATAACCTTAATGCTTATCATTGTGTTAATGAGAGTAAATCTGCTTTATTAAAGATAAGAGGAAAACAGAGCAGTGCAACCAGACAGATGACATATTCGTGTGAAGGAAGTGAGAAACACTGTTAAAAATGCTTGTAGTTTATGGAGAAGAGCCTGCAGGAAGCGTTTGATGAGCGCAGCACACTCGGTGGAGTGTGTACATGTGAGAGCGTGTTCTCATTAGTGCGGTTCTCAAAGCTGGGTTTGTGCATTATTAGAGGGCTACAGCCTTTAATGATGAGGGCTCTAATTAGTGACGGTCCTGTAGGCAGTCATGTATGTCTGGAGTGAGAAAGAGAGTTAAAGGAACCAAAGAAGACAGTTAAAGCTGAAAATAGTGTACTGGTCTTTTTTGGGTAAAGGTCAGCGACAGCTTGTTCAGTGCTGTAGGTTGACTGCCAGACTGAGTGTGTTTTAGCTCAGCTGGAGCGACCAAAACAAAAAAAAACACACATCTGTGCTTAGCTTCCACTTTGCACCGAGCAATAAATATAATTGCAATTAATAGGAGTAACGAGGAGTAAGATTTCAGTAACATTGGCTAAAGAGAGTTTAATTAAGTTTTGAAAAGGGAAAAAGATTAAATTTCACTGAGATGGTGATACCTACGTAGAAGCTGTGGCAATGTAATGCACCCAAGATGAGCAATCTGATTTTGGGAACCATTAATAAATTGATGGGGAAAATTATGAATCAGATCATGAAAAGCTGTAACAGTGTTATTTTAGTTATAGTTATATACTATTGTAGTATTTACTAATATTTTGAATCAGCTTTTATTATTATATTTTCTGTTGTTATTTACGTTTTAGTTTGTCATTTTTTGTGCTTGTCTTTTTAGTTTTGGTGTTCTTTGTATGTTTTTAATTTTTATTTCGGTTTTGGTTGTAGTGATTTTATATAGTGCTATATATATATACAGTGGGTACGGAAAGTATTCAGACCCCCTTAAATTTTTCACTCTTTGTTATATTGTTTTCACCTTCGACTTGTGCACAAACACTTTCTGTTCAGTAAATCTGCCTGAAAAAAAGATGGTTTGGGTTGAGTTCCGTGTAGATTAATTATCATTTAGATGTAAATGTGATCCTCACCCTCATGTAAATTAATTTTACGGTGTTCAAGTTTGTAATAATTCTCAATTGCACACTCCTGATAACCACTTTATAATTTATGGCTATTATTAGAGGATCTCCTCAATGTAGTTACTTTATTATCGTACAATAGCTTCAGTTGTGGTGCACCGCAGCGGAAAAATGCTTTTTTTTTTTTCCTCAGTTTTCAACGTTTCAAAAACGCACTGAACCGTACATGTGATACGGATTGGTGCTTGTGTTTGATGCCAGATAGTTCGTGGGCAGATGGATTTACATTTCTCTGCATCCTTTTCTCCACAGCTGGCTATAACAATCTGGAGGTAGCGGAGTATTTACTTGAGCATGGGGCGGACGTCAACGCGCAGGACAAAGGTGGCCTTATTCCTCTCCACAACGCGGCCTCATACGGGGTGAGTGCAATTGCTGATTAAAAGGAGGAATATTTCATTGAGACTGTGACTACATGCAGACATCTGTTAAGCCGACACATGTCATGCCTCCGGTGTCATGTCAGGTCTGGCAGGAAACTGTGCTGTGGGTACCTCAGACACACAAACAGATGTAGACCCTGAATAATCCATGTATTTGCTTCTGAAAACAAAACACAGGGCTTTTTGTAAACCTTCACCTGAACCCCTCTGTGCTTTGATATACAGCACTTTGTTTTCACTTCCTGTGTGTGACAAAATCAGTGTGTGACTGTATGCAAAAAGTGTTTGGACATCTGTATTTGTTCTGCAAACAGAACCTTGGCTTATGCACTTTTAATGTGTCGCTGCGGCTCATGAATCTTTCAGGTGGTTTCACTTGCATTTCCACTTGCAAACAACCCAGATGCCGAGATGATGCCGTTTGCAAGCCGCAACCCAGATGAGCTTTAATCCACGTGGCATAGAACACTTCTAATACAGGATTTGACTCTTTCTGGAAATCAAATCAAGCAAATTCAGGGAAACCCATTACAGGTGATGGTAGTTGGAGGTATTTATCAGCGTCTGCCCTCTGGAGGTCTACAGGGTAGGGCTGGACGATATGGCCAAAATTGATATCACGATATATTTCTTAATTTCGGTCGATACGATATAATTCCGATATCGATATGAACACTATTTATCTGAAATAGAAATCTTTTGTAACATTATAAATGCCTTTATCATCACTTTTGATCAATTTTAAGCATCCTTGCTAAATAAAAGTATAATTTCTATAATTTCTTTCCCAAATAAATCAGTGTATGGGAAACACTGGTAATGTATATATCGAAATATCGGAAATGTGTTTAAAAATCATATCACCGTTATTGAAAAAAAATTATATCGCGATACATATTGATATTGAATTATTGTCCAGCCCTACTACAGGGATGTGATTAGACCATGCAGATGGATAGGAGCAGATTGCAGTTACATAAACATGTTGGATCTGAACTAGCCAGACTCCGGCCCTCAACCGTACTCGCATACGCTCTCTGTTGCCGTCCAAGAAACAGGTCCTCTGTGACAGGAGCTGTGAGATTCTGATTGGCTGTGACCGGAGTGGCAGGTTGCCCAAGCTTTGCTGATTGGCTAGAGGAGAGCTGGCGGCCGTCCGATGCTGGCTGACCTTGAGTGCGCCTCCCTCTGTTCATATGCGGCCTGTTTGTGTAGAGGCTGTCGGCGCTCGGCAAACACAGCCAGCTGATTGCAGTTCCATACAGTCACTGCTGCTGATGGGAGGGTGGCTCAGGACATCTCAGCCGCACACACTGTGCACTACAACTCAAGAGTTGGCCAGAAACCAAGCTTGTTTTGTCCTGTGCTCTCTATTGCTAATGAGAATGGTTCTTATATGCCTTTTAAAGAGATAGTCTACCTAAAAATGAACATATTGTCATTATTTATGCATGCTCATGGTGTCATGCTTAGTGTTATTATTGTTAACCAAAACTATTAAAAAACATTTTTGTTAATGGAAATAATAATAAAAAGGATATTAGATGAAAAAAAATTAACAAAAATGAGAACTGTTGCTTTAGCAACTAACTCAAATAAGTACTAAAATTACTAATTTTTTTTTTTTTTACTAAAACAAAAATGAAATATATTAGTATATTGAAAATATATATTTCTTAAAACACACTCATAAAAATTACTAAAAATTAAACTGGATATTGAGTTTTCATTTAAAATTTTTAAAATAAAAGCCAATTCAAAATTCAGTATTGACTGATAATTTTCCTCTAGTCAGCTGTTAACTTCTGCCACCAGTGATTTGAAATTGAGAATTGAATTAGCCCAAATCATGAACATATCATTTAGTCTAATTTTTTTATCCAATTAATTGAGAAAAAAATTATAATAATTTGATTCACTCAAAAGAGTCATTTGAATCACAAATGGAACATTGCTACTATTTCTTTATGTACATTTTATGTACAATTATGTACATTTGATTCACTCAAAAGAATCAGTCATTTGATTAACTCAGTCATTTGTTTCTCAAATGGAACATTGCTAGTATTTCTTTATGTACATTATATGTGCAATTATGTACATTTGATTTACTCAAAAGAGTCAGTCATATGATTCACTCAAAAGAGTCATTTGATTCACAAATGGAACATTGCTACTATTTCTTTTTGTACATTTTATTTAGAATTATGTACATTTTATTCACTCAAAAGAATCAGTAATTTGATTCACTCAAAAGAGTCATTTGATTCACAAATAGAACATTGCTACTCTTTCTTATTCACTTGCCAAGTAGAGCTAAGGCAAATGTCAATATTTTCGGTGAATAACAACTTGCGTTTTGGTTTGTTGTTCACATGTTCACACAAAGCTATCATATGGCTTTAAACGAGTCGTATGGACCACTTGTATGGACCACTAAAGATATCACTTAGTGATGGTGACAATTAGCATCTGAAGTCTGAATCTTTCACACCAAGCAGATCTGCTACAGAAAGAGCTATGCTTCTTTTTAATTAACATCCAGCTTTTAAAGATTGTAGGTTGTAGAATAATTTTGTCAGTAATAAGCCTCTTTCTTCCTTTCCAGCATGTGGACATTGCGGCCCTGCTGATCAAGTTTAACACCTGTGTAAATGCCACTGATAAATGGGCCTTCACACCCCTCCATGAGGCTGCGCAGAAGGGCCGCACACAGCTCTGCGCTCTGCTGCTGGCCCACGGAGCCGACCCCACCATGAAGAACCAGGAGGGCCAGACGCCGCTGGACTTGGCGACTGTAATAAAAACACACCTCTTGCTTGGATTCACATTTATATACATTCAAGCCCACATTTGTATACTGTCATTCATTTAACAGAGCTACAGATTTGAATATATAGACATTCCCAACTTCTATAAAAGTTTCATGCTCTTCAAGACCGTTTGTTCTGGCTGTAAGGTCTCATATGGTTCAGGTGGCATAGACTATCCTGAGAAATTGGGACATTTATCTTCTAAACACATAAGCTGAGGTGTTTAAACCCACGTCCCCTGTGTTCAGGCTTGTGCAAAGCAAATGGTAAATCTGCCGTAACCTTTAGTAATTGGGCTCCAGTGGCCGTGTTCACGCCAGGTGCTAATGACACAGCTGTTCTCAGCTTTTATTGTCCAATTCTAGACCAAGAAGCCAAACTAATGCTGTGTACAACTACTTTCTAATTTATCCTCTCGCCCATGTGGCGTGGTACTCTAACATGAATATTACATTAGTCTAGTTGTATTTAAAACTGATCAGACACAGAATTCTTACACTACTATTGATTTTTTTTCTTTACGTTCACTTACTTTTTTTCTATTGATTTCCAGGCTGATGATATCCGGGCGCTGCTGATTGATGCCATGCCCCCTGAAGCGTTGCCTAGTTGTTTCAAGCCCCAGGCTACAGTGGTCAGTGCCTCTGTCATCTCTCCAACATCTACCCCTTCCTGTCTGTCCGCCGCCAGCAGCATAGACAATCTGGCCGGGCCCCTGACAGAGCTGGCCGTACCTGGAGCCTCAGGCCCTGCTGATGGGGCTACTGCATCAGAGAGGAAGGAGGGAGAAAGTGAGTAGATCATGTAATGTGTCTTAATATTATTTTACATAACTTTTTATTGTAAGTAGGGCTGCAACACCCATTAAATTTTCGATCAAATCTGTTGTTGAATATAAAAAAATAGTTTTGAATGTTTTTGAGAAATGATACAAGTTGGAATGCTAACAACATTTTTAAGAACAGTAACTGCAATGGGATTATAACAAATGATATCAGTCTCTTACATTTATAAGAAACAGAAATTATAGTAACAATACTTGGGCAGAACCTGTTAGTAGTTAAAACTTGGAAAAAATGTCGGTAACACTTTACTTAAAGGCACAATATGTACGATTGTTTTATTAAAATGTCCAAAAACCACTAGAACAGTGTTATATATTTTGCTGACTTGTGTACTTACACTATCCCAAATGCATTCCACTCTCAGTCACGGCGTCATCAAACTACGCCTTTGTCTCTTTGTTTATTTTGAATACGCACCCTCTAGCGGCGAAAATTACATATTGTGCCTTTAAAGCCTTTGTTTAATGCATTATAAAAGTAGTTTTAATGCCTTGTAATGCTCCTGATAGCATTGTACAATCTTATGAATAATTGTAACCACAGTTAATACATTATAACACTTATCAATTCATTGTTGCACTGTGCTTTTTAAATTCGGTTATACATATATGTGTGTGTGTGTATGCGTGCGTGCGTGCATGTAAAAAGCTTTATGCAATTTATAGCACAGAGTAAAAACTGAGCTTATGTATTGTTTTATAGTCTTTTATATTTGTATTTATAATCTTCAGTTTGCACATTGTTTTGGAGGACAATAGAGTGCATGACATGAAATAACATTTTGTTTTATAAAATGATGGAAAAATAGTCTTATATCCCATTAATCTAAAAAAAAAAAAATAAATAAAAAAATTCCAGATTAATCGGGTAGTAAAATGACATTTTGTTGCATCCCTAAATGTAATTATGCCCTGAATGTAGGATAATAGTTACATGAGTCATGATGTATCTTTTCTCCATAGTTACGATTCTGGATATGAACATCAGTCAGTTCCTGAAGATTTTGGGTTTGGAGCATTTGCGGGATATTTTCGAGCGGGAACAGGTAAGGTCACTTCCTAGGATCAAATCAATCTCATCAGTTCCACTCCACACATTAAATTGCCAGCTGTCCCGTGTAGAGAGGCCTGCCGTTGTTTCCTGTAGAGAACTCCAGGTCCTTCTAGTCAACGTTATGTAAATGCGATGACATCTGTGGCCTCGTAATTATCTCCTTTCAATATACTCACTCTCTCAGCACTTTGGCTCTATCATTTCCAGCCAACTCCTCTTCAGCCGGACGCTGTGAGATTACCAGCGTCTCTCGATCTTTATAGGTGTGAGAGAGATCCTGGGTAACGGGGCTGACCTCTGCGCCCCTTCTTGTGATTAATACTGTCATACCGCTCGCTCACACTGAGCTCCGGACTCTCTCGTTCCTCCGGTTTTCCTTCTTCTCAGCTTCGACTCCACGAGGGCGAGCCCGTGGGATGCGATTGGCATACTGTGCCAGACCCGCTGCTCATTTGCACATAGATGAACAGAAATGGTCTTGGCGGCCACCAGCTGGGAAGAGCGCTTGATGTGAGGGGCTGAAATCAGTTCTGATTGTGGCTTTAGTAAGACGCATTCATCTGTCTCACAGTGACTCACTCGTCTGCTCACTCTCCATCTTATTCTGCCTCGCAGTGCCTACAGGAGATGTAGCATGAAGAGGGCAACAGTTTTTCAGAGACTTGTGAAAGACTGAGTGCAAATGAGATTGAGGACGTGCTCACAGATCTCATACACGCACCAATGTCGTCATTAGACGTGTCTGGTTTTAACCTCAGAGCAGTTTGGAGATGTCTTCTCGCTTTACAAGTGCCGTCAGAAGGGCGGTATGCGCATATTTGTCTCTTTTAGATTTCTGTAGGATGTCTGCTACATTTTCACTTCCTTTAGACATTTTATTGTTCATCAGCTAAAAAAAGGTTCCAGAATCCACAAACGATTTCTAGCAAATGTGACCCTGGACCACAACCTGCTATAAGTGTAAATTTTTCGAAATTGAGATTTCTACATAATCTGAAAGCTGAATAAATGAGCTTTCCATTGATGTATGGTTTGTTAGGATTGGACAATATTTGGCCGTGATGCAACTATTTGAATATCTGGAATCTGAGGGTGCAAAAAAAATCTAAATATTGAGAAAATTGCCTTTAAATTTGTCCAAATGAATTCCTTAGCAATGCGTATTACTAATGAGCAATTAAGTTTTAATATATATACAGTAGGAAATTTACAAAATATCTTAATGAAACATGATCTTTACTTAATATCCTAAATAAAAATCGATAATTTTGACCCATACAATGTATTTTTGACTATTGCTACAAATATACCTCAGTGCTACTTATGACTGGTTTTGTGGTCCAGGGTCACAAATTTGCTCTTCTTTGTAGTTATCGTTAAAAATTCTAGTGTGGACTTTTCTATTTCATATCATTCGAATGATAATTAAAACTTAATACAGTTATAGTTACAGACACACACATATTTGTTATATATATGCATACGTTACCTAAGGTTTTACTTATTCTACTTGAATGCTGCACTGAACATAATTAAGACTTTATTAACTTGCCGTCTAGTAGATTTTTTTAAAGGTTTTTCACTAGTCTGTTGTAAATCTGCTGCAGTTCCTTCTCAGCTTTGGCACAAATGAAAACTTTGCCAAGAGAGTTAAAGAGAGAGAAAAAGAAAAGGAGAAATAAATGGAATCTTTCCCGCTGCGGCCATCACATCTTCACAGCCATAATGCCTGGTGCTGCGAGCCTTATCGATTGAAGTGCACAGTGCTTTCTGAGAGAGAGAGAAAGAGAGAGCAGTTGGGTAGCTCCTGGGCTAATGGCCTTTGACAGACCTATCATAGATGTGATGCATTGCCAATAAGTGGGCCTTGGAACTGGAGTGTGAGAGTTTGAGATTACACAGCCTGATGCAGAGTCAACGGCGATGGCACAGTCACACTTTTTGTTTCTTTCACTTCCATTCATGCACTACTGTTCAAAGGTTTAAAAGTAAGATTTTGATTGAGTCTCTTATGCTCACCGTGGCTGCTTTTATTTGATCAAAAATACAGTAAAAACTATAAAATTATGAAATATTACTTTAACACTAGAACCGACAGGGGTCGCTGTATACCTAAAACCGCCAGCGGGTCAATTTTACCCACGCACATGACAGCTGTTTCTGAATGGCTAAAGAACATATTATTTCACTGTATTATGCTACTGTCTTCACAAAGTAGTGTCTAGAGTCATGAAATTATTATGTCTATTCATCAACTATATTTTTGTCCTGTTGTTTTATGTTCAAAACTTTTTTTATGCAGGCTACACTAGTCACTTTTCATAACGGTCAATATTAAGCTAAACAAGCCTGCACTGACAACGAGAATTAGAAGGAAGTAAATACATATTTGGGTGGTGTAATAGGCTATTATAATACAATGTCATTAATCAATATATTAAGATAACCTATGTTATTTAAATGACTAAAATAGCCTATGGACAATAATGAGCAATAATAATTCACCACATTGCATAGGATGATGCGATGACAAA
>NW_015645543.1:806291-806852 GCF_001515625.1 Sinocyclocheilus rhinocerous
CCAGATAAACCCCGCCCTCGGGAAAAGGCAGCAAAGGGGGCGAGGCCATGCTGCGCTGCTTTAGAGAGGAGGAAGAGAAAACTAGAGGTGCACGTAAAAATCAATCCATATATGAATCGCGATTCTGTCTTCTAACAATTCTAATGGATTCACAAGTTTCAAAATCAATGTTCTAAAGCAGCGTCCTTAATACAGTTCCTCGATCTGCCTCCTGCTCTGCACACGTTCTGCATCTCTCTCTCTCTCTCTCTCATTCAGCTCAGCTCCAACAATGAACTGTTCCAATTATACACTTATTTTCACATAGCTATGAGAAGCGTTGAACATGAACGTGCATGCAGTACTGTATTAATGCTTTAATCAGGATAATACCGTATATTAAAAGCTAACATAAGCAGTAGCATTTACAAATAACACCATATCTAAAAGTATGAGACAACAACAAACAAAAAACATAGGCCTACCATTAAAAGCCGTGCTTGCACAGGTTCTGCACGATCCTCTTCAATAATATCCTCTGCTTCTCAATCGGGCTCAAACTGATAAGCAATATAGACGACG
>NW_015645543.1:807040-813047 GCF_001515625.1 Sinocyclocheilus rhinocerous
ACACATGTTAGACTGCACCCCATAAACACAATCAAGCCTAGGAAAAAAACAGTCAACCACCCCTTTAAAAGTTACTTTAGTTTAAAATATATACAATTTACAATAAAAATACAATTAAAATGGTGTCAAAATATACAATTTACAATTTAGTATAATATTTAGAAAATTTAAAATATTGTTAATTTTTTTTCCATTGTAATATGTGATGCCTGTGGAAAAGCTGAATTTTTCAGTCTTGCTTCAGTCTTCAATCTCACATGGTCCTTCAGAAATCAATCTAATATGCTGATTTGATGCTTAATAAACATTTCTGATTATTATCAGTGTTGAAAACAGTTGTGCTGCTTAATATATTTGTGGAAAAAGTGATATTCATTTTTCAAGATTCTTTGATGAATAGAAAGTTCAAAAGAACAGCATTTATTTGACATAGAAATCTTTTAATATTATGTCTTTACTGTCATTTTTAGTTGAGTCCTTTTAGTCATTGCTGAATAAAATATGAATTTCTTTCAAAAAGAAATAAACGTACTGACTCCAAACTTTTGAATGGTGGCGTACTTTTGACCTGCACGTTCCTATACTTTAACTTTTTGAACATATTATGTTTTTATTTTAGAGTTAACAAACAAAAAAGTGATGACGCATCCGTTCGTCCATATTCATCAAGGTCCAAAATGGTTTCACATGCTTCATTCAAGTGTGACCAAACATTAATGCTCTCTGTAAGACACACGCTGGCTCAAACGGCTCCCTGCGTCGCAGTCTAGCATGCGCGAATCGCCGTCTGCATGTTTGCTTTTCTGTGCATGTTGCGCGTAGGAGGCATATTCAGTAATAATCATTCTGTGTGTTATGAGTCACGCGCGATAATATCCATCCAAGCCTCCTGCCGCTCTAAGAGTTTATCTTCTCAGTAGGAGGAAGTTCCACATTGCAACAAGCTGAGAAAATAAAAAAATTCACTGTTGGCTGTTTTAGAAGCAGCCGAGTCGAAATTGGCCTTGAAATGAATCAGTTTTCATTATAGCTTTATCTTGTGATTGGTTGTGCCTCCAGACTACTATGGCTTCCCTAATTCTGATTGGTGTTCATCTGTTGGATTAGATTTCACTGGATGTGCTGGCTGACATGGGGCACGAGGAGCTCAAGGAGATTGGGATCAACGCGTACGGCCACAGACACAAACTCATCAAAGGCATTGAGAGGCTGCTGGGCGGTCAACAAGGTCAGTCCAGAAGCGTTCAACTCCAGCATCTCTCTCAAACACCATCTGTTCATGACTAAACAAAGCGTACTGAGGTACCTTCTAGTTTTATGTGTTGGTGTGCTTCCATTACAGGTGCCAACCCATACCTGACATTCCACTGTGCGAGTCAGGGCACGGTGCTGATCGACCTGGCCCCTGATGACAAAGAGTTTCAGTCGGTAGAGGAGGAGGTGAGAGCGGAATCCAAATCAGCAGATCATATTATAAAACCATATGATTCCATGAATAGTTCTGCTTCTAAAAGCTGATTGGTCAGTATTTCATCTGTGCTAAGATAAAGAGTTTGGTAAGAGCTAAATGATATATAGCACCTGTTAGGGATGGGTCTGATGGACAACTAGTTGTCTAGAAACTGACCAGTCAATTACTGAGGTTGAATAGTTTGTATAGATACTTTTTTAGGCTTTCTTTTTATTTTATCATTTTTTCTGGTGGCGCTATAAATTAGATACATTTAGACATATGCATAAACAACAACTAAATTGATTTTTTTTTTTATCATAGTTTTTTAAAGTTCAAAAGAACAGCATTTATTTGACATAGAAATCTTTTAATATTATGTCTTTACTGTCATTTTTAGTTGAGTCCTTTTAGTCATTGCTGAATAAAATATGAATTTCTTTCAAAAAGAAATAAACGTACTGACTCCAAACTTTTGAATGGTGGCGTACTTTTGACCTGCACGTTCCTATACTTTAACTTTTTGAACATATTATGTTTTTATTTTAGAGTTAACAAACAAAAAAGTGATGACGCATCCGTTCGTCCATATTCATCAAGGTCCAAAATGGTTTCACATGCTTCATTCAAGTGTGACCAAACATTAATGCTCTCTGTAAGACACACGCTGGCTCAAACGGCTCCCTGCGTCGCAGTCTAGCATGCGCGAATCGCCGTCTGCATGTTTGCTTTTCTGTGCATGTTGCGCGTAGGAGGCATATTCAGTAATAATCATTCTGTGTGTTATGAGTCACGCGCGATAATATCCATCCAAGCCTCCTGCCGCTCTAAGAGTTTATCTTCTCAGTAGGAGGAAGTTCCACACTGCAACAAGCTGAGAAAATAAAAAAATTCACTGTTGGCTGTTTTAGAAGCAGCCGAGTCGAAATTGGCCTTGAAATGAATCAGTTTTCATTATAGCTTTATCTTGTGATTGGTTGTGCCTCCAGACTACTATGGCTTCCCTAATTCTGATTGGTGTTCATCTGTTGTATTAGATTACGCTGGATGTGCTGGCTGACATGGGGCACGAGGAGCTCAAGGAGATTGGGATCAACGCGTACGGCCACAGACACAAACTCATCAAAGGCATTGAGAGGCTGCTGGGCGGTCAACAAGGTCAGTCCAGAAGCGTTCAACTCCAGCATCTCTCTCAAACACCATCTGTTCATGACTAAACAAAGGTTCCTTATAGTTTTGTGTGTTGGTGTGCTTTCATCACAGGTGCCAACCCATACCTGACATTCCACTGTGCGAGTCAGGGCACGGTGCTGATCGACCTGGCCCCTGATGACAAAGAGTTTCAGTCGGTAGAGGAGGAGGTGAGAGGGGAATCCAAATCACCTGATCATATTATAAAACCATTTTATTCCATATTATAAAATGGATAGTTCTGGTTCAAAAAGCGGATTGGTCAGCACAGTATTTCATCCATGCTAAGATAATAAGTTTGGTAATACATTACACCAGTTAGTAATGGGCCTGATGCACAACTAGTTGTCTAGCAACTGAATTTAAGGCTTTATTTTTATTTAATTAAATATATATTTTTGTGGTGGAGCTATAAATGAGATAAATTTAGACGTATGCATTAACAAGCTTTAACAACTAAATATTTTTTTTTCTTTATCAAATAGTTTTTTGTAAGGAATGTGATTTGTAGTGTTAGTGTGCAGTTATAGTTCTAACTTATTTAAAGTTTTATGTAACTTATTTTTATACTTATTATATCAATTATTCTTATTGTAGTGTGTGATAAAAGTTAACTTATTTGTAGTCTTATTTTATTTTAATGTGCGATAAGTTATAACTTAAGGTCTTATTTAACTTATTTGTGGTCTAATTTAAATTTTTTAAATCTTTTTTCAGTCTGTAAGTTATTAATTATTTGTAGTCTTACATAACTTATTTGTAGTCTCATGTTATATTTTATTATGTGAAAAGTTATAACAGTCTTATATAACTTATATGTAGTCTTATTTTATTTCATTTTGTATTTTATTGAATTTTTGTAGTATGTAATAAGTTATCATTTATTGTCTGATATAAATTATTTGTGATCTTATTTTACTTTGTGCATTTAAAAATGTAAACTTAACCTAATTATAACTGATTTATCTTATTTTACTATTTTATTTATCGTATTATATTTTAGTATTTAAGTTATAACTTGGTGTTATTTTATTACTTTTTCATTTTGCATATTATATTTTATTTAATTCTGGTAGTGTGTAATAAGTTTTAATTTACTGTCTTATATAAATCACTTGTGATCTTATTTCATTTTTCTTCAGTGTGCAACAATTATAACTGATTTGTTGAATTTAATTAATTTATCCTATTATATTTTAGTATTTAATACTATTAAGACTATTTTTTATAGTCTTATATAACTTATTTGTAGTCTTTTTATTCTGTGTGATAAAACTTAAGTCTAATTTGTAGTGTCATTTAACATTTATGTCAAATTTGATTCCATTTTACCCTATTGAAGCGTTACTGTTCTGAAATATTTTGTAACATGACGTAATGAAGAATTATGCTTTTGTTTTACAGCTGCAAAGTACGATCAGAGAGCACAGGGACGGTGGCAATGCTGGGGGTGTTTTCAGCAGATACAACATCCTGAAGGTGAGTGTGAACTTCTCATTTCGTTTACATTAATACCTTTGATTAGTTAATAGTGTGAATGTTTGTCGATCCTGTATGCGCTGATGTCAGATGTTTGTTGAATGCTGGTCCAGATTCAGAAGGTGGTGAACAAGAAGCTGAGGGAGCGATACGCACACAGGCAGAAGGAGATCGCAGACGAGAACCACAACCACCACAATGAGCGCATGCTCTTTCACGGTACTGTCACCAGATGAATGACCTGTCAGAAGTGCTATTTGGGAAAGTTCAAGCTACAAAAGAAGCTTTTTTTCTCCATGTCGGACTCAAAAGCTTCTTTCAAAGAAAGTAATTCCAATTTTCCGCTTTTTACATGATCAGTTTCCTTTTTCTCCTCATCTCCAGGGTCACCGTTCATCAACGCCATCATTCATAAAGGGTTTGATGAGAGGCATGCTTACATAGGGGGGATGTTTGGAGCAGGGATCTACTTTGCAGAGAACTCCTCTAAAAGCAACCAGTATGTGTACGGCATCGGCGGAGGGACAGGCTGCCCCACACATAAAGACCGCTCCTGTTACATCTGTCACAGGTACATACCATAGACTGTATAAAAACATGGACGTAGTGTCCGTGACGTCACCCGTAGGTTTCTGAAGAGCGTTTTTGAAGCTCAAAGTTGGCGGAGCCGGCCGTCGCTATCTTGGCAGTGCGTCACCGCGCGTCACTCCCGGATAATCGAAAATGGGCAAAGAGGCGGGAGCTGGTTGCTGAAACCATGCCCACCTAACTCGACGGCGGTGACAGCAGCGGCAATCCACCTGCCACTCAAGTGGCCACGCCCTTAATTATGCAGAACTTTAAGGCTTAATATAATTTAAACGGATGAGTAAAAATTAACCCATTCACAAAAGTAGCTATATAGACCAAAACCACTTTTTGTACCAGGCTGTAAGCATTTTTTTTTCCGGCTGAAAAGTTGGGCATTTTAACATGGGGAGTCTATGGGACTGACAGTCGATGAATTGCCGTTTTAGTCACTTCCGTGTTGGTTTCACAAGAGAGACCAGAAGGTTGGCGCTTGGTACATACACATCTGATTCTTCCCCTTGGCTCTGATATGAATGAAATACAGGCGCAGTGACTGTACACGACCAGCTGATGGTGCTGTGGTTCCTAGAATCCAGTGCTTCTCAATCTAGTTTAGCTTCAGGTCCCAGATAAAATATTGGACATCAAGTGTTGACCCAGTACAAAATTGTTTATTGTACTAAAGTATAAACCAAATCAAACACTGAAATGCATTCATATTAATTACACTTACTAATATTCAATAAAATTGTTAAATAGTATTGCATGAATTATTAAAAGTAATTTATCCAGAACTGTCCATGGATGTAAGTTAATTCTGTGTAATAATTTATTTATACATATAAGCTTTGATATTTTTTTTTTTACTCAAAATTCCCAAAATTACAAATTCCAACATGTTTTACTACTTTGATTCTGTTAAATAAAATTAAGTTGTGGTATTAAATGTATAATAATAATAATTATTATTATTATTGTTGTTGTTGTAAATTATACATGTGATTTATAAATATAAATTATATAAATGTAATAAAATTATAAATCATAATTCATTTTGTATTTTATGTAAAATTATTTAGATTTATATAATTTTAAATTAAGTTGTAGTATTAAATTTAATTTAATGGCATTTAATATCACAACTTAATTTTAAATTACATAAATCTATATCATTTTACATAAAATACAAAATTCATTAGAATTCATATAATTTTATTCTATTTATATAATTTATATTTATAATCACATGTGTAATTTATAACAACAATAATGATAATAAAAAATAATAACAATAGTAATAATAATTTATATATATAT
>NW_015645543.1:813303-818318 GCF_001515625.1 Sinocyclocheilus rhinocerous
ATATATATATATATACAATATATATATATATATATATATATATATTATTTATTTATTATGTATTGAAATTATATAATAAAATAAATTGTATTATATAGATGTGTGTGCGTGTGTGTGTGTAAATATTTATTTATTATTATTATTTATTTATTTCAAATATAATCATTCTGTTCACAGGCAGATGCTGTTTTGCCGGGTGACTCTGGGTAAATCCTTCTTGCAGTTCAGTGCCATGAAGATGGCCCACGCTCCTCCAGGGCACCATTCCGTCATTGGCCGACCCAGTGTCAACGGGTTAGCCTATGCAGAATACGTCATCTACCGAGGGGAACAGGTGAGAGAGCTCAGATATTTAACAACTGCAAAATCAGAAACACATTTTTTTCAGGTAGTAGATATTCGGTTCATTTCCAACTCTTTGTGTTTTACAGGCCTTCCCAGAGTACCTCATCACATACCAGATCATCAAGCCAGACAGCACACCTCCATCCCCGGCAGCAGCGGAGCAGAAGTCCTAGTCCACGCGAAACGCTCAGACTGTTACCCAAACATCTCACACACATCCACAGACGCCTCCTCGCATGATAGAAACATCCACTCGCCCATAAACCTCAGCGCTGCCTCTTTAATTTGCAGTTAGGCTCCATTTCTGTCCCCTTGAGTGTTTACAAGAAAGAGTTGCCTTGGTTGGCCGTGTCCTTGCCCTCCTCTTCAGGTCAAGGGTCAGGATATCGGCCATAATGCTGATTCAGGGCTAAACGAAAGGACTCCGTGAAAGACAACAAGTGACCTCTTCCCCGTCATTCTACTCAATTTAACACTGTTCAAGCATTAACTTCCTCTCTTTGAAACGGTTTTGCTATTACTGTGATTAATTACCTCTCTGTTTTATTTCCATCAATATAATTCACAGTAATGGACCACGTCTTAAAGGGACCTGACTTTTCAGCAATCCTCCTTTCCATTATTGAAGTTCACTGAAGACCCTAAAAAATGTCATTGTTGTGGTTTTATTTTTTCTTTATGCATTGTTATTAAAAAAAAGCCTTAGAGGGGTTTTAAAGCAAAAAGAATGTTGATGCAGAGACCAGAACTATTCAAAAGGCCTTTGACCACAAAATATCAAAAATGGTTTGTTTGTTTGTTCGTTTTTTTATTTTTATTATTTTTTTACGTATCTTTGCACAGGAATACTGGTCAGAATGTTCAATTCCATTGCCATAGCCCAATCTGAAAATGCATCTTTTAAAGAATTTGCACTTTTAGGCAGGACGTAAGTTATTCAGAATAATTCTAAAAAGACTTAGGTTAAAAAAAATTCCAGTAATGTACAGGTTGTGTAATGGACAATGCCTTTGTATAGCTTTTAATGTTGTTTACTAATACAGATTGGGTTTTAGTAGTACTGTAAAGGAAGTGGGAATTCTTGCTTTCAGATCTGTCCTTATATTTTCGGACGACCAAGCGACTCGGCTTTGGAAGTCGCTCCTTTTTGCTTTCGATACGTTTTGGATCACAACCACAGGAATTCCTCAGTCTTGTTCATTCCAGCCCTGTTTCTCTGGCGTCAGAGAAACGCCTCTTTTACGAGGGTCTCCGTAACGGTTTTCCTGTTACACACTACTGATATGAGCGGCTTGGCTGACTCGCGTTCATGTTACAGAATGAAATGAAGGACGTGGCTCTACCTCTGGAAGACTCATGGTTTGGTTGCTTTGCTCAGGTGCTCAGAGGTCATCTGCCTTCCTCCAGGAATCTGTGTGTTCAAACCAGAGAGAAGGAGAGCAGACCTTTCTTCTCTTAGTAGTATGAGCACAGACATGTCCACGGCTCCCCTCAAGCCAATACGTGGGAGACAACTCCTGAACTGTTTCTCAATTCTTTGAGCTGTAATTTTACTTTATTTCCATGTTCCTGTGAACTTTAATCAGCAACGGCCTGATTAAATCATAAGCCATCTGCGGACTAATCAAACACTCCTTAATCATGTAAAATGGTCTTAATAAAGTACGTCATAAATACTGTCACGTCTTTTCTCACACTTGCTCTGAACCCTTATTCAATTTCACTTCTCAGGAATGAGATTTTTCCATATCTATTCCATTCTGTGAAATAGTGATAATTATGAAGTAGTGTAATATAATAGTAGTATAATATTATAACGGGTAATAATATTTTAAATTCTTTTTTTTTTCTTTTTTTACAGTAAATTAGCATTATTGTTATAGATAGATAGATAGATAGATATTTGATGGTTTATTTTTTCATGATTTAAAAAAAATATATAATGTGTAGTCATATTTATTTGGTGAAAAAAACGTGTTTCCTTATTTCTTTTCTTTAGCTGATCACATGTCTGGTTCCTTTTTTAGTTTCTTTGTTAGTTTAACCCTCAGAGACCGTTGTTCGTTCGTGATGGTTTATTTTATTTATTTATTTGTGTGTGTTTTAGAAAGACATTGGTGATAAAATAGTTATGCTTTAAGTCTGCTGGACCTGATGTAAAAAATACATCGCCGTTACAACATATAGAGGCCTGCAGTGCATTTCGATTAATGGAAAGTCATGAAAAACCGGGAGATCAGGTAAAAAATGTATTTAAATATAAACCCTGTTCAGTCCTACAAAGCCAAAGCGGTGCTCTACGAAACGCATATTCCTTTAAATTCACATTAGGTATACATTAAACAAAGGCTTCACGACTGTTTATTAAATATGTAACAAAAATGTTTTAAATATTACCCCAAATAGTCAACAATACAACATATAGAGGCCTGCAGTGCATTTCGATTAATGGAAAGTCATGAAAAACCGGGAGATCAGGTAAAAAATGTATTTAAATATAAACCCTGTTCAGTTCTACAAAGCCAAAGCGGTGCTCTACGAAACGCATATTCCTTTAAATTCACATTAGGTATACATTAAACATAAAGGCTTCACGACTGTTTATTAAATATGTAACAAAAATGTTTTAAATATTACCCCAAATAGTCAACAAGGGTCCATATGTGCCTTGTTGCTTATGATACATTTCAGCTTCTCTTTCTATTTCAGGTTCGAATTTTAACACATTTAATGAACATATGTGTGTATTAATTACTTTAAACGTATTGTAGTTTTGCTACAGCGTGTCACCGAGGGTTAGGTGGAATATGACCAAGGAAGCCATTGTCATTTCGGCGAACTTCTCGGGAAATGAGTGGGAAGGATGGTTTCCGTGGGTCAGATTTGACGGTGATGTGAAATCCACTATCAGAACTCACGCTAGGAGGCGCTGTGGCTCTTCAAAACTAACCTCTGTTCAATCTGTTCATAATCCTTCCCTCATTTATCAGATATAATACTAATTCTCTTCTCCTGCATAATAGCGCGCGCTATTCTTTTCTATCTTTTCTTAGTTCATGTAAGAAATAATGAGATGGCTCATGTTCTATTCATTTTACCAAATGATTGCAATATTACTTACAGGCCTATTCAGCAAAATATGATTCATCATCCGTAGCTTTTCTTCGTCTATACAATTAAATCACGCCACACTTTCATTAAAGAACACAGTTTATATTTAACAATGACAACCGTGAGATAAATAAAAATGTACATATAGCCTAATACAACAGAACAGGGTAGAGTTAAAAAAAAACAAAAATCGTAACCCTCTGAATGATATTGCCATTAGCCGTAAAACAATAACATTTTCACAAGTAGGCTACAGTAAAAAGTATTGCATTCATCTCATCAGTGATTGACAGACAAACAGACCTCGGCACGTAATATGGCAAAAAAAAAAAAAAAAAAAAGGGGGGGAAACATGCGAACCTTCAAAACAAATGCCTGAAAGCACTATACAAAACGCCTCTCGGTTACAATTTCAATTCCGACGAGGTGCAAAACGAACCTCAAATCAATTTTGCATCACTTAAAAGTGCTATAAAAGATCCCACGATCTCATAAAAAAGAAGTAGGTTCCCACACATAAACATACCAGCTGCTATGGACTCTTCAAGGCATGTTTCCCTCACAGAGCTTCTCAAAGGGGAATATTAAAAACAAATTGACTCATAGGAAAGTGGCTTCCCAATCGTCCCATTCCCAACTTCCAGTGTAAAAAGGTTCAGTGTATAACCTGGCATTATCTTGACTTATGCTATTCCTTAAATAGTCTATTAACGAGAACATTCTGTGCGGAAGTCATTGTTGGTAAGGCATACAGCAGAAACAATTCATAAGATCTCCTCAGTACAAACTAGCAAAGAAAACCAAATCATGTTCACACAATATAACAAAGGAAAACAGACAATACAGTGCTTTGGTGGCGACTGGGAGGAAGGAGAATCGGGTTATTGCTCTGATCTGTGAGAGGAACGGATAGGTATTGCAGATTGAAATGCTTCGAATGTCTCGTTTGCGATCGGTCGGAAGGAAAGGCGACGAGAGCATCTTGTGAAAGTGTCGGTGTACCTTCTCTGTACAAGGCACTGACAAATGCAAATGAAAGACACTTCCTGCCAAGGGTCATGCTATGGCCGTCTCTATTAAAGGAATTGAGGAAGGCCGGCGAGAGGAAGTGATGAATGGGAAGTCAAACGCAGTGTGAAGAACCTCTCAGGGTCCAACGACCTCCTGCACTTCATTCCCACCAGCCCCACCAGCCAATCGTGAAGTCTTTGGAAGTGAACCACAGGAAATGAAGGAGATGAACCATCCCCACAGGATATTACAACTTATTCTTCTGATATTAATGCATGGTGAAGACCACGGGGTGACTTAAGATGAGGACGGGTCACCAGCGAAGCTGAAGCTGCAGCTCAGCTGGAACGACCTCATGATTGTGCCAAGTGAAGAACGTCAGAGAAATTCACCCTTTTTGCAGTTTTTTAGAGTCTCGTGTTGTATCAGCAGCTTGGTGAGGTTGTGATGGGACTCTGTAGGTAGGTGAGGCTGCTGGACTGGCTGTGCGTCACTACTGACACGGGGGAGCTGGAGATGAAGGGCGACGTGGGGTTGGAGGAAGACTT
>NW_015645543.1:818573-821868 GCF_001515625.1 Sinocyclocheilus rhinocerous
CCTCTCGGTTACAATTTCAATTCCGACGAGGTGCAAAACGAACCTCAAATCAATTTTGCATCACTTAAAAGTGCTATAAAAGATCCCACGATCTCATAAAAAAGAAGTAGGTTCCCACACATAAACATACCAGCTGCTATGGACTCTTCAAGGCATGTTTCCCTCACAGAGCTTCTCAAAGGGGAATATTAAAAACAAATTGACTCATAGGAAAGTGGCTTCCCAATCGTCCCATTCCCAACTTCCAGTGTAAAAAGGTTCAGTGTATAACCTGGCATTATCTTGACTTATGCTATTCCTTAAATAGTCTATTAACGAGAACATTCTGTGCGGAAGTCATTGTTGGTAAGGCATACAGCAGAAACAATTCATAAGATCTCCTCAGTACAAACTAGCAAAGAAAACCAAATCATGTTCACACAATATAACAAAGGAAAACAGACAATACAGTGCTTTGGTGGCGACTGGGAGGAAGGAGAATCGGGTTATTGCTCTGATCTGTGAGAGGAACGGATAGGTATTGCAGATTGAAATGCTTCGAATGTCTCGTTTGCGATCGGTCGGAAGGAAAGGCGACGAGAGCATCTTGTGAAAGTGTCGGTGTACCTTCTCTGTACAAGGCACTGACAAATGCAAATGAAAGACACTTCCTGCCAAGGGTCATGCTATGGCCGTCTCTATTAAAGGAATTGAGGAAGGCCGGCGAGAGGAAGTGATGAATGGGAAGTCAAACGCAGTGTGAAGAACCTCTCAGGGTCCAACGACCTCCTGCACTTCATTCCCACCAGCCCCACCAGCCAATCGTGAAGTCTTTGGAAGTGAACCACAGGAAATGAAGGAGATGAACCATCCCCACAGGATATTACAACTTATTCTTCTGATATTAATGCATGGTGAAGACCACGGGGTGACTTAAGATGAGGACGGGTCACCAGCGAAGCTGAAGCTGCAGCTCAGCTGGAACGACCTCATGATTGTGCCAAGTGAAGAACGTCAGAGAAATTCACCCTTTTTGCAGTTTTTTAGAGTCTCGTGTTGTATCAGCAGCTTGGTGAGGTTGTGATGGGACTCTGTAGGTAGGTGAGGCTGCTGGACTGGCTGTGCGTCACTACTGACACGGGGAAGCTGAAGATGAAGGGCGACGTGGGGTTGGAGGAAGACTTGGGGCCGAGAGTGGCGGAAGGGCTGGCGGCCTCTACAGAACAGGAAGTGGCCAGCACCTGAGACTCGAACTGCAGCAGCTGACCCATGAAGCTGAAGTTGGGGGAGATGATACTGCGCCGCTGTTTGACAAACTCGAAGGCTTCTTCCAGACGCACCCGCTTCTTCTTCATCAGGTACGCCAGGCAGATAGTGGCTGACCGTGAGATGCCAGCCTGACAATGCACCAGAACACGGCCGTTGGAATCCTTGATGGAGTCTGAGGAAAGAGCAGAGAGTTTAGTTAAGATGCACAGATGAAGTTCAGACATGACTCATCTTACTGCATTTACTGTGAAGCTGACGCTCGCAACATTTTGATGCAGGTTCAGAAGTCATAGGAACATTTATAAATAATAAATAATACAATTATTAATTATAATATATTAAAATAAATAGAATGAATAATTATTAACTATTTTTATTATTTAATGAACAATATAATTGTATGTATATATATATAGTCATATTATGTATTGTAAAAAAAATTATGTTCATCATTATTAATTATGAATTAATAATAATAAAATATATTATTATTACACTTTAATATATAATATATTTTATTATGAATTAATAATAATAAAATATATTATTATTACACTTTAAATAAACAATATAATTGTATGTATATATATATAGTCATATTATGTATTGTAAAAAAAATTATGTTCATCATTATTAATTATGAATTAATAATAATAAAATATATTATTATTACACTTTAATATATAATATATTTTATTATGAATTAATAATAATAAAATATATTATTATTACACTTTAATATATATTTAATAATAGCCATTATTATTTATTTTTTGTAATCTTCAACTACACACCGTTTTATGAAATTGATTTCAAGGCTCATATTCTTCATTTTGAGAGGAACATCAGCAAAAATGAGGCATTGAGTAACTGCTCTGAGAAATTCATGTAGTTTATTCAGTGAACAATTTGCCTGACTGAATCAAACCGTTACCTGACTTCACAAATCTTTTAGAACTATTCATTTAAAGAACCGACTCAGATAAATAATTTTTTCGTGACTCGAACTGTGCTGGTCGTGGCATAAGGTTATGTTCTGTTTTGCACGCAGCCTGTGACAGGAACTCAGTTCAAAACATATTTCTTGCCATTATTTAATATCGCATCTCGTTCAATTTAGACTGCAAACTACCAATCAACTCATGTAAAAAAAAAATTGACGTTTGCACTTGAGATTTAGCAGAGTCTCCTCTGAAAATGGTGCGGGAAACATGACAGGATATTGCAAAACAGAGAAAACTAGACTCAAAGTATGAAAGGTGACCAAATTACTATGAAACTATTAAATTACAGAGAAAATACTTAAGAGTTCACATTTTCTATTGACAGTGGATGGCCTGAATTAATTATCTCCCGAGCCTATCGAATCAAACAAGAGGCCGTCTGATTTACATGTAAAACAACCAATCACAGTTCAATAGTCATTTTTGAAAAGATACAAATTAAATGTATGAACAAACAAATCCATACATCCATACAACTAAAATAAAACTTAATACAAAAAGTAATTATAATTTTATATAATAATATCCCTGTTGCTAGTTTAACAGTTTGCTATATACAATGAGCTGTGATTTGTAGGTATTATAACCACTCAAAACATCCAATAATAAGGACAATGCATTTCTAGAAATACACACAGAACTGAGAATTACACATTCACCCAAAGCTGATAGTCACAGTTGGACAACAAACACTCAACACCCAGACAAAATGGTCTGGGGTGGATTTCACACCGTTGTGCACACAGACACCTCCTGCCATTGCTAACAAGCTGCTAATTAACAAAAAAAGTGACATGTCCATGGTACAAAGGGAGAGTGAGCACATATATCCAAACATAAGTCAGATTACTTTTTCCTCTTCACTTTACTGCCTGCATATACACCTTTGCACAGCCATACACACCCAGATCTGAGGTAACTCCAGTATCAAGGCACCCCTGAATGGAGGATGAGTCAGACTCTGGTCCCTAAGCTCTGCACTCTGACGCATGCATACAAGCACATGCACACACACACACACACACACACACACACACACCTAG
>NW_015645543.1:821878-847126 GCF_001515625.1 Sinocyclocheilus rhinocerous
CACCCCCCTCACTCAGTCACGGAAACCCTTTTATGAGGAAGACCCACCCATACCGCAGCATTCAACCCGTATTTTGCACCTATGACACGCAGACTTCAATTTTCATCATCGTATTTATACAAAGAACTCGACACATCAAAACGCATTCCAACATATTCTTCAAGCTACATGCATAAGTGACCAAGATGAGCTATTGAAACGGATGCAAGACTAAAAAGGAGGGTGCAGTTGTTGTAAAAGCTCTGCAATGCAGATCAACGTTTTAATTGCTGATGAATTGCATGTCATTTGCAGTTGAAAGGTGCCATAACTACCAAGAGTCATTTACACCTCGACGGTTACACCTACCCTAACCATCCAAAAGTTTACAAAATCTAGATGTATTTTATATAATAATATAATATAATATAATAATGAACATACCTATAAATTCAATGGCTTCGGTGAACCAAGAGCTGATGTCCTCCTTATGGTTGTCTTCCACCGGGATACACTTATACTGGTAATCCCCTTCAAAATGATTCGGACAATTTGAAGATACATTCAGTAGAGCAGAAATGCCCATACGATCTAGCATGTCCTTTTTAGACGCATGGAGAGCACTGCCAAGAAATAAAAAGGGGAGGATTTCCACAGGGCCACCCTGTAATAAAAACGTGACAAAAAAATAAATCATTAATAATTGATATTAAATACATGTTAAAAAAATATTTTTGGTAACACTTTATTTTAAGGTGTCCAAATGTTACATGTACTTACTATTATAATAACAATAATTATTATGCATAATTACACGCAAGTAACCCTAAAACCAAACCCTAATCCTAACCCTAACCCTAGTAAGTGCATGTAGTTAATTAATATTACTCAGTACTTAATTACACTGTAACAATGACACCTTAAAATAAAGTGTAACCAAAATAATAATAATAATAAATGCATTTATAATTTAAAAGATAAATGATTTTATTAATTTGTCCGTATAATCATCACAGGCACCTCTCAATAAATTATCAAAAGCATTTGCAACAGATTACAGCATCAGACCACTTACACCTCTGTTTGCTATAAAAAGGTCAAGCTAATAACGTCCAGTTTATTTATTCTGGAAAAACGTCAGTCAACAGGACGTTTAATGTTACACAATGCTGCCCATTAGCTGACCTCAAAGTATCCACTGCCGCTAATGTAGCTGTAGAGACAGGAAACGATCGATGTGGGAATCAACACTAAAGCGTACTGGAGTGTCTGACACAGTACACCCCCTATCACAGAGGAAGGCCGGACGAACGCACTCTAAAGCACTGCCAAATCAGCCGGAAAGAGCAGCGGATGGACAGCAGTCAACAGGACGTTTAATGTTACACAATGCTGCCCATTAGCTGACCTCAAAGTATCCACTGCCGCTAATGTAGTTACCTGGTCATGCTGTGGAGTTCCGCAGGAGGTGCAGCTGCTCTCCACACTGGACTGAAGGCTGGATACTGCCAATGTTTTGGTTTTCAAACAGTAATCGGGATACTGTGTGGAAAATCTGTCGTAGCCTCCTAGAAAGTGAAAAAATATTTATAATACTTTTGCTCAAACTGTATCCAGCTTAAAGAAAGCTGGTTCGTTGGGCTGTTTTTTAGAACCAGCAAGGCCACCTTAAACCATCTAAGATGAGGAAACTGAATTTTATTTTCCCTTAATTTATACTTCAATGGAATTATTTTATTGAGGTCACAGAGGATGCATTCAGTAATTCCACTTAAAAGATGGGACCACCTGAACACAATTTTTACATTTCATTTTACATTTATATAACTCCGAAATTAGCCACACTCTTTTCAGACAAGCCATACATTCATGACATTTTGAATACATTTAACACAATGTAAAAGGCCTACTATATAATAAAATGCACGAACCTCTATAAAAGAAATGTGAAGCATTTTAAATAGTTGGTTTGTGTCTATAAAATAACAGATGAAAATTGTTTGATCCAGATTTCTTCAGAGCTGGTTTCTAATTGGTCATACTAGCTCAAGGTGGTCAAGTTGGAACTGTTAACTGGTCAAGCAGCGAATGACCAGCCTGGACCAGCTTAGACCAGCTAGCGTGTTCCAAAAAAACAGCTACTATCTTAAACTGGATTTTCCAGCAGAGAAAATGGCAATCTACATTACATCATTATCCCGCTACTAGATTTGACCACAATGAAAACAGATATTTTCTCAAAACATGGCAGCTTTATTTCAGTTAAGAAATACAATAACACAATAGATTTTTGTGTAGTGTAGATTGGAATTTACCTTTTAGCAGATAGATTTCTGTCCTAAACGTATCCCTACACAAAGCGTTATGTACCAGGGTGATTGTGCTGTCGTTTTTCAGAGTGTTTGTATCGGACGTCCGCTCATCGTACAAGATCACGGCGGAGTACAGCCCTGATTTCAGACGGGATCTCGCTTCATCGTCACCGGACAGAATCTGGTCCAAACTCACGGAGCCTTTCGCTCGCCTCCGAACTATCGTGTTACAGCGAATATTTACAGCACCGCGGAGGTGACCGGCGCTGAACGCTAAAAACGACCTGCAGTCCAAAAGCAGACATTTCGCACTGTCGTTCTTCATCAACCTCTTCAAAACGCTGCAATCCATTTCACAAAGCTCGTCCATTGTGACCATTTTCCTCCTCCGACGGGGACTGGTCACGGTCAAATGGTGCTTTAATAACAACAATACGTCAAATCCAGCGTTGCCAGTGCGCAGTGTAATGTTGTGTTACCCTCCCGAGAGCTTTACTACCACGGGCGCTTCTCTTTCCGTTTTATGAATGGGCTTCAGACGCGCGCTCCATAAAAGGATCGCGACGTCACAATGGAGATGACGTCTGCTTCGAGCTCCATTCATTAAGCGCTCTTCATTCATAAGAGTCAGCGACGATCGATGGTGACCGCCTTCCTCGTCTAAACCAGAACCCAGCCATCAGATATTTCTTCTGAGATGGCGAAACAGTTTGCTGAAATGAAATTTAAATAATAATAATATCTAAGGTAAACAACATATGGATACACCTACGGCAAGGTGACGTTCAAATAGTGTACAGTTTTATTGGAATATAAAAACATAGGCTAGTTGCTGTAAGTGACTGTAATATATATATTAAAGTATAACTATAACTACTATGATTTTATATATATATATATATATATATAATATTTGATTAAATTTAACAAAGCACTGCACAAACAAACAAACAAACAAACAAATAAATACATAAAAAGACCGACTGCAGTTGATGAAAAGGGAATTCCCATAATTCCCTGCGCAAACCATCACATTTGTTTACATTTTGTTGAAAACACTTTGTAGTTCGTAGCCTACTTATTTTTTTTACAGTGAGTTATGTACTTTGAATTTTTTTAGGTTACATTTTTTTGGTACTTTGTGTTTAAGTTGAGAAAACGGTTTATTTATTTTGGATGAATAATGTAGGATAGACTGTATGTTTAGTAGGGTGACCATACGTGCCATTTTCCGAGAACGCGTCCTTGCCGTGGATCTTACGCACATCATGTGGTTTCCATTGTACCACCTGATGGTTAGTACGTTTTACAGTAACAAAGAATTTGTAAGACTTTAAGTGCCTTGATATACAATTGTTTTATAATGAAACAATGTGTTAGTGGGAACTGTAAAGTGTATAGTCACCAAACTGCCATCTGGCAATCCACTTTTTTTTTTTTAAATAGGCCTAATGTTTTTGGCTCTTGCCTTTCTATGTGTAAAGAGTTAATTATTGCTCTGATTAATAATCATTTCCCTACAGGGGTTTTTTGGAAGCTGTCTGTTTTGATGGAGACATGAGGGTGAGTTCTTTATAGACTCATGGGATTAAGAAAGCCCCTAGTTAATTAGTTAACATGGTTAACAGGAAAAAGCTGAGCTTCTTCTCCTGGGGTTTACATATTTCAGATATAATCTGTAAAATGATATAAACATTTGTTAAACAAACAAAAAAACATAACATTTAATATGATTTTAGCTGAAAAAATAAATCAAGCCCTAATGGCACTTGCAATCATTATACTGATGTAGCCTAATTAAAGTTACATCTAAAACTAATTACCACAAGTTATGGATATACTTGTTTAAATAGCTTCTATATCTATGTGTGGATTTGAAGGAATGGTTTTGCATTTTAAAACATGCTTTTCAGTTCCTCCGGATCTCGAATGTAAACTATTTGCATGGTTTAACACAAGCTCGTTCATGAGACTCCTGTATTTGCATAGTGGTTTACATATTTCAGATATAATCTGTAAAATGATATAAACATTTGTTAAACAAACAAAAAAACATAACATTTAATATGATTTTAGCTGAAAAAATAAATCAAGCCCTAATGGCACTTGCAATCATTATACTGATGTAGCCTAATTAAAGTTACATCTAAAACTAATTACCACAAGTTATGGATATACTTGTTTAAATAGCTTCTATATCTATGTGTGGATTTGAAGGAATGGTTTTGCATTTTAAAACATGCTTTTCAGTTCCTCCGGATCTCGAATGTAAACTATTTGCATGGTTTAACACAAGCTCGTTCATGAGACTCCTGTATTTGCATAGTGCTTTGCCATCATTGCTTCAGTTGAGCGCAGATAGGAAGGTTTTCTATCCAATAGACGTGTTAATGTTATCATATGACACATTCTCCCTTCCCCCCTCTGCTCCTGCAAAGCTGTGAACATGCATGGCTTTGCATTCATTTGTGATTGAAAACAATTCATTTACACCATCTGAAGCAATTGTGGCATGTTAAAGAATTGTTAATGCTAAGTGATTTTAGTCTAGTCTGTTTATTAATGCGCCAAAATGTTTTCTTGATGGTGGCTATTGCATCAGTATGTTTCAAATGTCTGTTTTCTCCTCTTCATAATATATAGATTTCAAAATTACGTGATATGTTGAACACATCCAGACCAAGATTTTTAAACAGCGGTCCCGGGAATTTTAGGACAACAGTATAAATAAAAATAAACAAATATTTTATTCATTATTAAATATTTAAAATATGTATTATGAATAATAAATATACAATTTAATGAATTTGACATTATTACTCTTTTCATTTTACTAAAAAAAATTATTAAGATAAAATAATTATTTTTATTTATTAATTGAAAAGACAAAAAATTATGGGTTAGTTCACCCTGAATATGGACATTTTATCATTGTTTACTTACCCTCAAGTTGTTCCAAACCTGTGTGAGTTTCTTTCTTCTTTTAAACACAAAAAAATATTATTTTAAAGGATGTTGGTAATTAAATAGTGGCCGGTAGCCATTGACTTCCATAGTGTGTTTTTCTATACTATGGACGTCAATGGCTACCGTCAACTGTTTGATTACCAACATTCTTCAGAACATCTTCTTTGGTGTTGAACAGAAGAAACAAACTCATACAGGGCTGGAACAACTTGAGGGTGAGTAAACATTGACAGAATGTTCAGGTGAACTCCCTAAATATTTTCCAGATTATATTTTGCACATATTTACAATTTCTTTATTTTTCATAGAACAAATAGGCCTTTCTAAATGAATATTCCATGCTCTAGATAATGCATAGGCTTATATGAGTTATGAATGTCTCAGAGTAGAAAGAAAGTAGAGTAGCCATGGCAGCTCAGTGCACGTGTGCAGTGCTCTGCGCTCTCATGGGGGCTCTAAATCATAGCTGTCATAGCAACGGAGCGCTGGCACATGTAGAAACTGCAAAAGGATGATGTGGTGACTGCGCAGGGGAGGAACAGCCACTTTGAGCCGAACGCTTGACGTCAAACTCGCCGCCACCTCTGTGATGTGTGTTTATGTGTGATTGATAGTGGGTTGGGAGTGAGGCTGATTTCATGCATGTTTATACAGTAAGGAGAATAGGACGTTATATTCTGGGTATTATAGCGATGCTTTTTCACATGTAGTACCATCCGTACTCGTCTGACAAACAGGAAGCGGTTTAGTCTTGGGGTATGGAATATGAGTCACAGGATTCAACACGGTCGACCTTATTATACTGGTCCCAACCAAGAGTCATGTGCTCTCTGCCTTCAAATCATTCATTAAACATACATACCCCTGCATATTCAACCCATTTAGCCATTTCCTGTCTGTACAACAGGAAGATGCTCCCTTGAGAAAGCCTTGTCAGCTCAGAGACTGTCACTTATGCCAGATTCTGGGTGGGGGGTTTTGTACCATATGAGTCGAGTGTAAAAACACAGTAAAATATGTAATCACTTGAAAGGGTTGTTCGCCTAAAAACATAATTTACTCACACTTTTGTCGTTATAAACCTGTATGTATTTCTGTTTCTGTGAAACACATAAGAATTTATTCTGAAAAATGTCAATGGGTTCCAACTTGTTTGTTTTAAAATACCTTCTTTTGTGTTTCACAGGAGAAAGGAAGTGATACAGGTTTAGAATAGCATGAAGGTGAGTAAATGATTCTGAAGAATTTTCTTTTTTGTGTGAACCATCTCTTTAAAGGGGTCATATGATGCTATTTTAAAGATCATTATTTGGTGTATTTGGTGTAACAGAATATGCTGACATGCTTTAATGTTCAAAAAACACATTATTTTTCAAATACTGTACATTATTGTAGGTCTATGCCCCGCCTCTCTCAAACACGTCGTTTTCAACAAAGCCCCCTCCTTTGACAAGCGCAGTCTGCTCTGATTGGCCAGCTGACCCAGTGCATTGTGATTGGCCGAACACCACGAGCACGTGTCGGAAATGTAACGCCCCTTACCATAATTCAGCTTTCAAAATAAATATCAAGACAGTTAATAATGTCGTTAGTTTTACCATCAGTTCAAGCCCGAAAGGGCAACAGAGTCGCGTGACAGACACAGTGATGAAGCTGGTATGTGCTCTCTCGCGCTCTCTCTCTCTCTCTCTCTCTCGCTCTCTCTCGCGCACGCTCTCTCTCTCTCTCTCTCTCTCTCTCCTTTACAGATCTTCTTTATGCACCAAGAGCTTGTAACACTCCAAAGAGAAAGGAAAACTTGAAATCGCATCATATGACCCCTTTAAAAATGTGTTGAAAAATGAATTGTTCTGTTCATGGTTTTCAAGGATGCAAACTGTTCATGTGGCATCTTTTAAACTGGACCGGTTTAGACCATGTGATGTGAATTTATGCCAAAATACCAAAGTTTGAAGTCAACAATAGGTGATATAAGAAGTGGATTATTTTCACATTTAAAAACTAATAAGACTGTTTATTTTGCTATCTAACTATTCAAGATGATTTGAGTTTTATTTTCATAATTTTGCAGTCAGCAGTGTTTTGTCACTAGCAGTTAGCAGTTTTGTCCCCTGGCCATACAGATAATTCTGTTATTTGATCTCAATCGTCCATAGCTGTGATTTCAGGGGGAAAAAAATTAATAAAAAAATAACATTCCAGCCAAAGAACTGAAAAATATGCATTGTACATAGAGAATATAGAAAAGTCCCCAGAAAAGCTTTTCTTTAAAAAACTACCCTGCTTACATTTAGTTAACTAATGTAATATATCCATACATACCTATACATGCCAAAGAAAAACACTAAATACCTATTTTAGGGTTATTTATTTTAGGGATAGAAGAATTAAGAAAAGCATATTAAACATACCAGTTCAATAGTGATATACTGTATGACCGTAGTTGCATTTACTGACCCTACAAACATTTGGAAGATTTGACAAGAGGACGAATCACTATAGAGTAAGAGAGTAGTTTATTAGTTTATTTATTATTTATCAGTTTTAGTGGGAAAGCTAACTGGGTAGTTCATTGGAAGATAATCAAACCCAGCAAGCCCACAAAGTTCACTCCTTAATTGTTCATGTTCATTTTTGTTCATTGATGATTAGATTTTCAATCTTTTGTGCAATACTTTAGTTTCAACAACATGAAGGTCCAGGCCTGAACGTTCTTCTGTATTATTAAGCAAATGTGTCATCACCACCACATCGCTATCCCAGATTATGATTCATCCTTTTTGGAGAAAACCGAAAGTTACGACACATGAGTCAAGTGTAAAAACACAGTAAAATATGTAATGACTGAATGGAATAGTTCACCCAAAACTGAAAAAATTATCATAATTTACACTCCCTTATGTTATTCCAAACCTTATGGCTTTCTGTTTTCTGTGGAACACAAAATAAGTTATTCTTTTTGAAGTTTTTTGGGGGGGGGGCCATACATTGGAAGTCAGTGGGGTTCAAATCATTTGTTTTGTTTTAAAAAAATCATATTTTATGTTTCACAGGGAAAAGAAAGTGATACAGGTTGAGAACAGCAAAAAGGTGAGTAAATGAGTTTTTCAGTGAACTATCCCTTTGAAGATGTGCTGAAAAATCTGATTTTGATATAATGTGGTGTCTCTGGCTCAGGACATGTTAAACGGTGACTGTTCAAAACTAAAAAGGGAAGAACAAAGGCAGCTGGGCAAACTTGTGTTTTGATGAGTTTCAGTGCCCTCATGACTGGGCGGAAATGCAAAGCCACAAGTAATGTGAGATATGGACTCGGGAAGTGATACTGATGTTTACCCAGTTAGTCACTGTGTTCAGAGGAAACAGCTCATCTTGTTCCCTATATGATATATGCAAGTCAGACAAGTTTTATCTTGATCGTTAGAAGTTCTGAGAAACATTTTTGTTAATATCAATTGCACTGAACAGTTTGTTCATTATGAAAGCTATGAAGACTTTTTCTTTCAAAAAGCCATTTTTTTGTCACATTTAGATGATAATGTGCACTATTAGCATCACCTGATTGAATGCCATTGGCCAGTCAAACCAATAGCCCCACCCCAAATTAATGCCATTGGTTGAGCCAGTGTTGCTGTGTCAGGCTGGTCGGACTGTGAGTATTACTATAAATTACACATACCAACTTTAAAATATTCCAAAAGACAAAGCTGAAACAGTAGCTGCTTATTTCTTTGTTGCATTGTTGAATATAACCACAGACATTTGTTTGATTTCCATAGCATGTTAAAACCAGCGGACAGGCCTCCACACTGTGGCTTCCTCAGACTAACTCAGCTCTGACCAACAGCATGCAGCATGGCTCACCGTCCTCTCGTTAATCCTCTGTCATATGACACGCACACGCACACCCACACACAAACGCACACACACACACGCGTCTACATCTCCGGAGGCAACATCCGCCCCATCCACATTCAAAACACTCTGTTTTACATAAGCATAAGCAAAGCAGTAGCGTGTCACCGGACAGGATGAGGGTTAGTTAGGACACGGGTGAAGTGTTGACCTGACTGTACTGGCATACGTCAGTCTTTTCTAACTTACAATCAGGCTGTATTTAAAAGAAAAGTTCACCCAAAAGTGAAAATTCTGCCATTATTTCAGTCCAGGCAGATGTGTCTGTTGCAACATTGAATGGTATTGTGTTGCTTTTTGCATGTTTCGTGACACTTTCAAAATGAAATATCCAGTGAGTGGTGCTAAAAACATGTTCAGTTTTATCTGAAACTCATGAGCGTGAATCTGGCAATTATTATGTTGGCTGTTGTATGTATCATGGCAGTTGGGAACTGTAATGTCTGGAAGATTAATGGTCTGTCAGATTTGCTGAAGCAAACTTTTCCATTATAATTTGCTTCTACAAATCTTTGTGCTCTTTAATCGTGACTCATGTTCATGGGACTTGCAGTGCTGTACCATGTGGGCTACCGAGCAATTTTACTACGGCGAAAAAGTCATACATTATTTACTCACCCTCAGGTCGCTCCAAACTCGTATGACTTTCCAAATTTTTTTTGTGTGTGTGTGTGGAATAAAAAAGGAATCAACTTGTTCAGTGTTCAAGCTGCTCTTGACCACGGCAGTCCCCATTCACTTTCATTGTACAGAGAAGAACAGCTTTGATGTTCCTAAATATTTTCTTTTGTGTTCCGCAGCTACACTAAATGACACATTTTTCATTTTCGGATGAACCGTTTCTTTAGGACAGAGTCTGCCTAACCAAGCAGCCAAACATAAAAAGAGATTTTTCTAAGAGAATACACAACAGTTCAGGTGCAAAGGGGAACAAGGTACCCTAGTCGTACTGTATGTATCCTGTATTATAGCCATAGTGCTGTATTAAATATTGTAATTCAGCATAATCCTCTTATGCTACGTGCTCCTAAAATATATGACTCGATGCTGGAAAGCAGCGGTTAGACTCTTTCCTTGTAGTCCCCACACGAATGTCACATACTGCAAGTTGTGTTATGATACATGAGTGCGATGAAGTATTCAGGGCAGACAATCGTTTGTTGCTTTTCAGACATCAGATTAGCAAGCAGTCTCAGATTATGCAGCTTCCGGTGTTAAAATCAAATATCTCCAGTTCGGGAGTCATTATTGTAATTATTTCTGTGGGAGTAATCTTTCTTATTGGATTTTTGCCCTCCGGAAAATATCCATCCCAATAGAACATGTTTTGTGGACGTGTTAAAAGTTTGCCTCTGTCTGGTTACACAAGTCCTCATTAGCTTTAATCTGTTGTGTAAACCGATTAAAACATGCCAGCCCAGCACAAACTAAATGACTATGTCACCCCATTCATGAACACGGCTGGAGAGATTATTAGGTCCAGACTTGATTTAACATTATTACTGTATCCTAATAACAAGTTGGATGGCACAAATTTCCACATCTAAGGTATTCTCTTATAAATAAACACATTTGATAATTTTGACTGTAGCCAACAATTACTTTTATTTTTTATTTTGACACAATCTATTGAAATAATATTAAATTTGTTATTATTATTATTATTATTATTATTACGTTTAGCTTTGTCCCACATTATACACACCCAGTTACTGCAGGTTTTTTTCCCATTACAAAAAATGGACCATTCCTAAAAATTGACACACGCAGGAAATGACATAATTTGGACCCTTTCTCCAGCATGACAGGAAGATTCATAAATAATCTTTTGTCTTTTTTATTTTTTACTTTATTTTTACACAAATTGTAGTGTTGATTACATTTGTAAATGTTCAACCATTGAGCCCCATTACCATTATTTAAAAAAAAACATTTTTTTTCTTTAATATGTGAGGAACATAATTGTGATACATAACTTGTTTAATTTAGGCTGCATTTTTAATCCTTTATTAAATTAGAAAATTTAGTGATTTATTTATTTATTTATGTTTTTGTTTTAAAGAATAAACTTCACAAAATGTTGTTAGATTTATGCTTAATAATAACAATAATCTTTATCAATAATAATAATAATAATAATAATAACCTACTGTTTAACTAGATTAATTTAGGCTGCATTTTTAATCCTGTTACTCATCTTTTTTCATCTCTTTTTTGATACATTGTGTTTATTAAATTCAGATTAATTTAATGCATTTTATTAGAAAATACAAATCACAAATCAGGGTTTTAACTGTACATACAAAGACATATCTGAAACTTTGATAACCCGGATGCAACAACTGCAGGGACTTTATAAAAAAATAAATAAATGGAAAATATATTGTTTAGCATCTCCGTTCACTGACCAATTGATGGGAAAAAAAGTGAATTCTTAAGTTTAAGTATTTGTAAAAAGTGCCAGATATATTCATAGGAACGCTTCATTTCTTTCAAATCAGCCATTTAACGTTGAACTAAAATCAGGATGTGCTGTCAAAGCAGACTTGCTGTTGCAGAGGATTCGTTTGAGACATTTTGCATATGTTGACCTCATTTTTCCCTGCTGCCGAGTAACAGCAGAGCAGTAGCACTGTTAGCTTTCCATGTGCTAAGCGTCTCCTATCTCATTTTGCTTGGGTGCATAAGAGAGCGAGCTTTACCTGCTACTTAGCAACAGAGCATCACTTCAAGCTGCTTTAATAAGTGGTTTGTGAGGGTAGAGCTCACGTTTTCTATTTTAAGCATTTATCTGAATGTGTAACATGTAGTGTAACATGTAACGGACAACCTTAATATTTTTGACCTGCACATAAATGTAATGAATCACTTTACAGTATGATAGATAGACAGAATAAATGCTATATAAAATACACAATTTACACATTGTACATGCCGAATGCTTCACGTTATCAGTCGGTAAGATTTTTTTTGAAAGAAGCTCCTTATTCCTTATACAAGGCTGTATAACAGCAAACAGCAATATATAGTGAAATATTATTACAATTTCTATTTTAATAACATTTAAAAATGTATTCCTGTGATGTCAAAGCTAAATTTTCAGCAGCCACTACTCTAGTCTCCAGTGTCACATGATTCTCCAGAAATCATTCTAATTGGCTGATTTGGTGCTTAAGAAATATTTCTTTTTATAAAAAATTTTTTTTGTTGTTTTGCTGCTTAATTTATTTTTTATTTTTTGTGGAAACCGTGATACAATTTCCACGATTCATTGAGGAATAGAAAGTTTAAAAGAACAGCATTTATTTGAAAAACGCATTTATTCTGAAAAAAGTAATTTCTTTCAAAAAATCTTACTGGCCCAAAACTTTTGAATGGTAGTGTACATGTAACATTTGTAACATATTAAAAAAATTATAAACTGTGAAACTGAGCTTTCAACACAGTTGCTATACTCGCCGCCATCTTGGAAAATGAAAAATATGCTTTCTTCACAATAAATCCTCTATTGTGCATCAATAGTTGGCAAGTTTACTGTGAGCCAATCATTCATTCTTAAAATCTCTCTGCCACCCCAGTACATGTGTTCTGTAGCCAGACGCGCTGCATTATTGAGCAGCAGTGGGAATGTGACTTACATAAGACTTTAAGGAGATTTTTCCTGCAAATCAGCTGCTTTCACCAAAACATTGCTTGAATATGCAGGTCATGGAGACATGACGGCTCGCACAGCGGCTCAGTGGCGATACACAAACGGGTCTCATGATCTAGGACAGAGCAGCTGGGTCACAGCTGGACAGTGTAATAGAAAACGATCAGGAAAGGAGAAACAAACACACTCGCGTTTGATACGTAGGCGTTTTGGGTGAGTATTATGAAGCGGTTATGACAGGCAATATCGGGTGGCAGAAAAAGGTGTCCCTTCATTTCCTGTTCTAGCTCCCCTTGGCTCAGGAGTGGTGACAAATGCCAGACACAGGAAGCCTTCCCTCTCTGTGTGAGAAGAGGAAGCAGACATAAGAGATCAGAGCTCTGGCACCTATTCAGATCCTCATCTCACTTCATCTCTCTCATTCACTGCAAATATCATTTAAGCATTATTATTTTTAGGATTTTTTTTCCATATAAAGTTGCATTTTAAGAATATTAAGAATTATTTTTTTGAATTAACAATTTATCTTGAATTAGGTTCCTATTTTTTATTACATTTTATTATATTTTTTTTATTTGTTTTAAACCATAAACCTCATTAAATTTTGTTTGATTTATGCTTAAAACAACTATCTGCCAATGGGATAAGAAAAATATGATTTTCAATGTGTTTGTTTGTTTTAATTTAATTTTATTTAATTTTATTTAATTTTATTTAATTTTATTTTATTTTATTTTATTTTATTTTATTTTATTTTATTTTATTTTATTTTATTTTATTTTATTTTATTTTATTTTATTTTATTTTATTTTATTTTATTTTATTTTATTTTATTTTATTTTATTTTATTTTATTTTATTTTATTTTATTTTATTTTATTTTATTTTATTTTATTTTATTTTATTTTATTTTATTTTAATTTTATTTAATTTAATTTAATTTAATTTTATTTTATTTTATTTTATGCTTACAACTGCCAATGCAAAATTGCTTGATTGCCTGCTTGCTTGTTTGTTGACTGTAAAGCATGCACCTCTCTACATTTTATTAGATTTATCCTTAAAATTAAAAAAAAAAATCGCCAAATTGCCAAAAATTGGGATAAAGTCTTGTTTTCAGAAAATGTATTGCGATTTATTTATTTATGTTTGTTTGTTTGTTTTAAAGAATACATTTCACTATTAGTTTTGTTCTTAATAATAATAATAATAATAACAACCTCCTGTTTGCCTTTATTCACCTTTTTTATGTAGCTCTTTGTACAATTGTTTCAAAGCATCTTCACAGTAATAAACATAAAAATTACAGAATCAATGATGCAAACTTCATCAAATATTCAAATTCTGCTGTAAAGCAGCTCTACAAAGACAATTGTGTCATTATTCAGCTCATTTGCCTGTTGATTAAGATAAATAAACTCAATTTAAGATAATTTATCTGAAAACAGTAATGTGGTTTGCAGTTTTGCTTCTCAAGTAAATATATCTTGTTTAAAATAGATTTTTTGTGTGTGTGTCAAACAAGACAAAAGGAAGTGTGTTCTCACTCTTTTATTTCCGTCCCTCTATCTCTCTCTTCAGTAACGTTACTTTAAAGTGTCTGAACTGAGATTTACATGGACCAGATGTACTGTGAAGCAATGAAGATTCCTTTACTATGATGGCTTGTGGAAAGAAACAATAATAGGCAGGAAAAACAGAGCAGGATGTTGCGATTTATTGGCTAAATGTTACTAGATTGGCATGCAGTTGAGATGCTTTACAGGCCAGTCTTTCTATTTTTGTCCAGTCACACGGTGCAACCTTGTCCTGGATGATCTCAGCCTCTTGGGGAGTGCAGAATGAGGAACAGAGGGCAAATAATAGCAAGAGAAAGTGTAACAGAGTGAGAGAGGTCAGGGGAAAGCAGATGTTGTTTCTTGACTGGTGAGCTTCCTCTTGAGAATCTGTCACATAGGTGGTGTGTTCTTGCTGAGGTGTTGTTTTCATCCTGTCGAGGGTGTTTTTGTACTCTGTGCCATGGAAACCTTCGGCTAGGTCCTCATCAACCCGGAAGTGTCCATCTGAAAACCTCAGACAAACTAAGGTTGAGAGTTTTGTGAATAGTTAGCCACCCCTAGCCCCTAATTTTTTTGTACAAGTTATGTTTTTGATCATCATCATTTTCTCTTGTGTACTTGTATGTGAGTGTTTCTTAAACTGTTGGCACTTTTGGCTCTGGGGACTTTTAGAAAAATAAAATCTCTCAGTCTCCGTACATTACAGAAGAACTCTGTCTGTTTTTTCAGAACTGTATTTTTTTCTGAGCCAACAAATGTAATTTTCACAACGTTAAATCAGCTTTTATTTGATTTTTTTTAAAAGAAATAAAATCTCCTGCTAGCTTGCATTTTAATGTGTACTTAATACACAAAATTGCACAAAATGTTAATAATTTCAAGCATTTCATTTCTTGCATGCTTGTCACCGACATCGTTATCTCTTTGGTAAGTACATATTCATTGTAAAAAAATAATAATAATAATTGTTGATTGGGTTTGTAGTCTGTAAAATGTTTAAAAATGTCTTTAAGGAAGTCTTATGCTCACCAATGCTGCATTTATTTGACCAAAAACACAGTAAAATGGTAATATTGTGAATATTTTGTAAATATTTTTTACAATTTTAAATAACTGTTTTCTATTTTAATATACTTTAAAATGTAATTTATTCCTGTGCTGGAAATGCTGAATTTTCAGCATCATTACTCCAGTCTTCAGTGTCACATGATCCTTCAGAAATCATTCTAATATGCTGATTTGCTGCTCAAAAAACATTATTATCATCAGTGTTGAAAACAGTTGTGCTGCTTAATATTTTTGTGGAAACTGTTAAATTTTTCAGGATTCTTTGATGAATAGAAAGTTCAAAAGAACAGCATTTATTTCAAATATAAACCATATTATAAATATCTTTACTGTCACCAATTTAATTCGTCCTTGCTGAATAAAGCATTAATCTTACTGATCCCAACCTGATTTTAAACTGTAGTGTATATCATTTTTTTATATAGACCTAGCAAAAATAGATGGTGGATGAGTGGAAGAGCTTCAAAGATCTTCGTGTAACAATAAGAAAAAGCAAGTCAGTTCATTTGAATGTAAATCAACCGCTGAGACATAAAAGTGTCCATAGCGTAAGCTAATAGAAAACCATTGTGTTCAGATTTTTGAAGGTGTTTCTCTACAGTAAATCACTTTGTAACAACCTGCAGCAATTTCACCCCGAATACATGCCAGAAAGAGAGAACTGAGCACAAGTGAGAGGCAGCAAACATCTGCCTGAGAATCAGAGGCCAAAGGTAAAATTACCTTGGAATATAAGCATGTAGCTAATTTGGGATGTTTATTAAGGCTTGTCTCACTTGTTTGTTGCGTGCACTAACTGTGCCCTCAGTCCCAGACAGAAGAGCTTTTAGGCTTGCAGTTTGTTTTGATGAGAGCTTCTGCATCAGGCAGTATGACTCAGTACTGCTGGAGGTAATGACTCTACTATGAAGAGGGAGGGTGATAGAACTGGATGTTGATGAGATGCATCACAAAAGGGGGGCAGGGGCTAAATAACGACCTTGTCTTTGATTTACCCTAACAGACGATAAAAAGCCAAAGCAAACACATCTGGCCATGTTGGTGTAAGCTGATCAGTGGGCAGGACAGGAAAGAGAAAAGTAACACCTTCACTGGCAATAAACAAGCAATCAATTACATCAATTACTGTATTTAAAAAGTCTGGATGGCATGAGGAGTAGAGAATATATGCAGATACATTGTTTTGTGGGCATTAAAATAAAGCTTTGTTCGTGGTCAGAGTTCTATGTCTGTCTCAGAGGACAAAAGAGTGCATGAAATAACAAATAAACATTATCAGTATGCATGTCTGAGCTTTTACAAAACAAACAGACTAAGTGGTATGCCGAAACCTTTAAAACAGGTAAGACACCCGAGACCAGTGTGTATCAAGGCAAGAAAGCTTTTGGTAACATCTGAAAAGTCTTTAAATTTCACCATCTCTTGAAGAATATTTATACAGTAATATATATATATATATATATATATTTATTAACAGAAATATTATAACTATAATGTACAAACATATTTTATATGTCAATTATTATATAAAGTATATATTTTTATACTAGTTTTTATTTGTTTGTTTATTTATTTAATGAGTCTCTTATGCTCACCAATGCGGAATTTATTTGATTAAAAATACAGTAAAACAAATTTTATATAACTTTATTTTAAATAAATAACTTCTATTTTAAATCATTTAATTTAATTAATTTATTTATTCCTTTGATGACAAAGCTGAATGTTCAGCAGCCATTATTTCAGTCTTCAGTGTCACATTATCCTTCAGAAATCATTCTGTTATGCTGCTTTGGTGCTGATGAAAAAATGTCATTATTATCAATGTTGAAAACAGTGCAGTTGTCCGTTGTTTGAGGAAATATATAATCTGTATACTCTCAGAAAAAAGGGACAAAAGTTGCCATCTTTTCAAAAGGCACACCTTTGTACCTAAAAAGTCCATATTGGTACCTTAAAGGTACATATTAGTACCTAAAGTGTACATATTAGTACCTAAAAGGTGCAAACGTGTACCTTTTGAAAATGTACCGCCCCACTGACAGCTTTTGTACCTTTTTTTCTGAGAGTGTACAAATATTTTCTTCATTACTGACAGTAAACCTCACTGTTTCACTGTTATTTTCATTTTGATGCAAAAACTACAGTTGAATCATATAAGCCCCAAATTAGTTGTCACTTCTACTATAAGAAAAGCATAATAGCTTTAGTCATATTAATTTCAAACGAAAATCTCTTTTTATTTATTGTTTTATTCACATTTTTTGGGAACTACACAGGCCTGGTCTGTCAGATGGATTATTAAAGATTTCAATATAATGTCCTTACTGTAATCTTATTGGAACGAATGCTAATCTGAAAATATGCAGAACACAGCGCCACTGCCAGTTCCGAGATAAATCATTACAAATGGCTTCAGAGCAGTGTGTAGCTTGTAAAATGACAATAAGAATAATTGGACACTTCAGAATGTTCGGTTTCAGTCTAGCACAAAAATAATGAACAAGAAATTGTTGCTTTGTGGAAATGATGTTTGGTAGACGTAAGCAAGTCTGGTGGCAAGTGTTGGTGTTGGAATATAAGAAACATTTTCATCTGCACTTAGGAAATGAAACCAGACACTGCTTTACGTTTTAGGATTATTTTAGTATTAAAACAGCTGCATTATGTAAATACATAGTTAAAAGGAAGCTTGTGGTTTTACTTTTTTGCTTTACACAATTGTTTGAGACTACTTCAAATATTTAAAGACTCAAATATCTGCTCTTCGGGCTCCAAGATAGAAGCAAGGCCACAATAACAAGAGCTCTTTTGTTGAGTCTTCAACAGTCTGTTCTAAATCCATATTTCCCAGTTGTGTGAGTCAGTGAAATGTGCTGGAAGTTGCTGTGCGTTTTGACAGACATAGTTTCCGCAGTCCCCAGGCGTTGCTCATCTTTTTGTCACCTGGCAAATATGTGATGATGAGCGTCCATATCTTGTTAGAAGTAGCTTAGGGTCCTTTGCACTGGGTTATGTTCAAGTTGTTTCAACTAACCTTAATAACATGGGCACTGTTAAGCTGTTTTAACAGCTGACATGCGATTGGCGTCAGTCTGGGTGAAGGACTCTGCCGAGTAATTGAATTGTCAAGAAAATCCTATTGGGTGGCTTCAGTGAGAGCGATCAGCAGCACATGTGCTAGATTGTATTAAGGAACAATATGAGGATACTGTAGCCACATGATTCTAATGCTGCCAAGAGGATGATAACAATGCATGAGCGATGAATGGGTATTTTTGTACTGCCTTGCATAAAATATTCGCCAAAATGCTGTAATATACTTAAATGTATTTAAAATGTCACTGAGCCCACTTGTGGTAGGACAAGTCATCAATGTCATGCTTAGTTTGGGATATTCAGTATTTAGTTGGATTTAGCTTGTTTTATCAGTTAGCGTTTCAATGGTAGTTGCATGCATGTGACATGATTACATGCAATCTAATATTCAATCTAAACCATCTTGTTTATAAGAACAGAGAACTTTTATGCCAGTCCCCTGATCCATAAATGTCATGTGACTAATCAGTCTCAGCACTGTTTGGCTGATGGCACCTCAAAAAGTATTTTACAATATATTACAGGCTACTTTTGAATGGTTGTCAATGGAGAAAGGTAGTTTTTGATGGTGTAGGTATCACCAGTGTTGTTATTGTTAACTAAAAAATATGTAATTGAAATACAGCTAAAAAAAAAACTTTAAAAAAACTTAAAACCTAAAAAAAAAAAGAGAAATGTTGCCTTGGCAGCTAACTGAAATAAATAAGCTTGAGTTGAGTTGAGTTGAACAGTAAAACATAAGTAAATCAATTTTAATTAAATAGAAATATTTGAAATAACTAAATAAAATGACAAAAACACATAACAACATTTTTTAAATTAAAAACATAAAAAAACAAAAATAAAATCTGAAAATATTTATTTATTAATATTAGATAAAACGTATAAACTTAAAAATTGAAATGTCAGATAATTGACATAAGCTGATATTGAACTATTAAAATTAATAACACTAAAACTAATTTTAAAAATGAAAAAAATACAAATAAAAAAAAACTAATCAAAATATTAATAAATTATATTATATTATATAAATAATACTGAAATAACACTGGTTAGCAGCATGGGTTAACTGGGCCTTGCTAACTAGCCAAACCTTGAGCCCTTGTCTGAACACGTTCCAAATTGTATATAGAGAAATTGATTTAGACAATGCATCAGTCATGGAGGAGACTTTAGGATAAGACGTTTTTCAATGGGTTTTCAATTAATGGCTTCTCCTGATTGAGGAGACAGGAGAGCAGAAGCTCTTGGGATGAAAAATGACACTATTAAAGAGACAGTTGTGGCACTCTTTGAGTAATCGGTTGTGGTCCATGACAGGACTAGCTGCCCGCGGGGAGACAAATGGCACAGGGCTTGAGTTCACACGGTTCAGAGAAAGCCCAATGGAGAGGAAGAAGGGTGGAATTATTTACTTAATGTTGTTTTTAAGTCGGCTTTTACGATAAAACAACTAATTAATGAGCAAAAAAGCGTGCTAAATTCGTCTAATAGTACGTGCTTTTTCATTTAGCAAAAACAAGGAAGAGAAGGACTAAACATTGGAATCAACCAATGTCAAATTTAGTCTCAAGAGTCAAGTCTGCATGTGTTTGTGAATGTACTGTACCCTTTGGCACCCTGTTCTTCGAAGGCCTGACGAAGGAACTAAAGCTCTCGAATGAATGTTAGGCCTGTGGTAGGGTGCTTTCATGGCCTTCAGTTTAGCTAAATCCTATTGCTTCACTATATCACTTGCCTTTGGCTGTGTGCAATGGAATGTGACACAGGAACTGGAGAAAATAAAACTAAATCGCCCTTCCTGCTCAGTCCTCTGTCAGTGAAAAATGTGTTGTTTCAGCTTTGTAATAGCTGTAAATGTGACGATATAGGCCAAAACCAGAGGGTAATAGGATGGAAGTGCAAGGAGTTTGACAGAAATACTTGGGAAAGAAATACATTATGCTCTAGAGTCTTAAGTTGTGAGTGGTATGACCTACATGTTACGTCTGTGTATACTTGAGGTCTGTGGGAGTAAAATTGACTGCGGTCACTTGGATGCAGTCCAAGTCCCATCTTTCCCACTTTCCTTTTCAGAGTTGGATAAAACTCACAAACACACACATACACAAGCACACACACTCTGTACATGTCTTTGAACTGATATATAACACAATATTTATATATGTATAAATCCATGTTTTAAATCCATTTGTGATTAAATCCATATATATTTGGTCACTGCCTTATTTCTTTAATTAATAAACGTAACTAACATAATGTTATTCTCATTCTTATACCGCTGTGTTAAGCAGCTAGTGCTCACGCTGTCATTTTGCCATATTCCTCACCTATAGAAACCAGCAAACCAGCCTGGAGCTGCACGTTAGCTGGTATTTTTGTCCCAGTGCGGCACAGGAAGCCAATTCAATCGTTGATAATGGAATTGACCTAACCCCGGGGGCTCTGCTCTCTCTGTCTTGTTCCTCCTCAGCTAGCCTGCTGTGATGGGCTAAAACAACGGGAGTTTCCTCCCAGCGGGCCGGGAGAGTTCCTTTACTAACACTAACTGGAATAGGTAAATAAATGTGATGGACAATGGCAGTGATCCGTTCTCTTTAGCCAATCAGATCAATCAAATAAATCTCAGATTAGATGGAGAACATCTGAAATGTACCACCGCAGTAGGATAAGGAATGATTCATTCTACGTCATAATGCTGAACATTTTTGTAATTTGTTTATTTCCAGGTTTTTGAGTCCCATATTTGTGGTTTCAGACATCTTATATGGTCTTAGAAAAGCAAATACAATTTGATAGTGATGTCAGTGGTCTTTCAAGTTGGTTTTCTGGGAAGACAGAGTGGGCAATCACCAAGAAGTCCATATAACTGGTTCCTGATGGAGACGTAATTCCACGTAATTAGCATATGAATTGCAGGCCTGTGATGTGTGCTACTGAGCGCCCGATACCTGCAACACTCTAATTAGAGATAACGATTTAAAGGAGGGTCATCCTGTTGCAGGACATCTGGTTCCTCGTCCACCTCCTGTCTGGGGGGAGGAGAGAAAAAGACCATGCTTCCTGTGTCTGGTTGACCAGCTCAACTGGAAGGTCATTGCAGGAGGCGGGAGGCTAATAAAACTTCTGTGCTAGCTCTTTGTGAACAAGGCACGATGAATACAGTGACCTTTCCAGAGGAATAGTGGTATTCCTGTCTTTATACCACAATTGAACCTGAGAGAGGAGGTGGATTGAGCTGTTGGCTCATAAAAGTCTGAGAGAATAAATCCAACCTCAAGTGCTGTAAAACATTTCATGATGCACAGAGAAAGAGAATAAAAAGAGCATGATGTATTAATCTTTGCTTGGAAATTAGATGTAAATGACATATCACACCAAAAACCACTGTATGACTCATAATCTGTTCTATCCTCTCATACGCTTTGGTACTTAAGTCGTCTACAGTTATGAAATGGATGTCCAAAGAAGAGTGTGTGTAAGCAAAAGAAACGAACTGAAAATGAGTTTCATAGGTCATGTGTGCTGAACAATAACCTCTTTTCACAATGTCCAAAATTGTCAAGGTTCAGGCACATAGCATGCATTTCACAGATTTCACATTCACCGGGTCACATCCTGGCAAACAAAAGCTTCTTGCATAAGATTTTCACAAGGTGGTTGCAACATATCAGAGAGTACAATGGCTGCACAGATACATGTTAGAACTGAACTACTGAACTTAATATTCTCTACAGATATGAATAAAGAAAAACTGAAGCTAAGCAAGATTTTCTGTTTGGTTGTTTGTTTCTGGGGCAATATTATATGCACTATAGAATTAGAATTTATTTTATTGGCCAGAAAAGTTGTGCTAACAACTAAATTTGACTTGAGCTTGCAGCAAACAAGCAAAGGATACAATATACACTCATACAATATACATTAATAATGTGTCATGGTGAAGGTGGCGAATGCCTTAGTATTAAAAACCATATAATAAATATAGAGGATGAACACTTCATTTAAACTTAAACTATGATGTACTTTTTGAATAAAATGTTTACACTTGAATTCATTGAAATGTACCTTATGAATTAAGTAAATATATGTAAAAAAATGACGTTATGAATAATATTTAGTACCATAACAAATATAATTGGGCATACTGTAAAACCCTACAAGTTGAAATAACCCATTACTTGAGAAATCCTTAACAATATTTATGAGTAAAGTGCAATTAATTCATTTGAATCCACAAAAAAAATATATATATATTTTGCAGTTAGCAACTGTTAGCTGGGAAAAGCCGATTTCCGTAGTTTCCGAAAGCCGAATGGTAGTTGAATGCTACTAACTATATCTTAAAATTTAAATTTTATTTTAGGGGCAGTTGTGGCCTAATGGTTTGAGAGTCGGACTTGTAACCCGAGGGTTGTGGGTTCGAGTCTCAGGTCTTGCAGGAATTGTAGGTGGGGGGAGTGAATAACCAGTGCTCTCTCCACCTTCAATACCACAACTGAGGTGCTTTCAAATTTTTTTGCCAAATGCTAATTTCTTTTCATGAAATAAACTTAAGTAATAGATTTTTATTGTAGAAAAAATTAACTTGGATTTTTAGGTATTTATTCAGAGATTTTAAAGTAACATATCTATTTATTATTGACATTTATAAAGCCACTGGATTTTTTTTTTTACAGTGTAGCAGTAATAAATTAAGAAAAAATTAGTAAACAAATGAAAGGAAGAAGCGATGAATGCAATAAATGCTGTACACAACAGATGTACAGTGTGTTATCCATCTGTTTAAATGGTGCAGTTGAGTTATTGATGATGATCACTGCTCCAGGGGAAAAACTGTTTTTGTGTCTGGTTGTTTTGGTTTTGTTGGCTCTGCAGTGCTTGTGATGCAGAAGGTACATGGGGTCACTGATGATCTTGTCAGCAGTATTTCCTGGATCTTGCCTCATATGGGTCCTGGAGGGGGGCAGACTACAGTAAATGAATTTTTCTGAGGATCAGTGATGATGGCAATGTAGAAGTAGATCATCATTACAAATGGCAGGTTAAGCTTCTAAATAGTTCACCCAAAAACAAAAATTTGTTTAAAAATGTATTCACTTTCAGGCCATCAATGATTAGCTTGTTTCTTAATCTGAACATACACTCTTAAAAATAAAGGTGCTTAAAAGGTTCTTCACAACGATGCCATAGAAGAACCATTTTTGGTTCCACAAAGAACCATTCAGTCAAAGGTTTTTTAAAGAACCACCTCTTTCTTACTTTTTTATAATCTGAAGAACCTTCTTTCGCCACAAAGAACCTTTTGTGAAACATAAAGGTTCTTCAGATATTAAAAGGTCTTTATGGAACCATTTAGACAAAAAGGTTCTTCTATGGCATTGTGAAGCACCTTTATTTTAAAGAGTGTATTTGGAGAAATTTACATCACTCACCAATGGATCCTCTGGAGTGAATGGGTGCCGTCAGAACGAGAGTCCAAACAGCTGATAAAAACATCAAAATAATCCACATGACCCCAGTGAAGCAAAAAACTGTGTGTTTGTAAGAAACAAATCCATCGTTATGATGTTTTTATTTTCAAACAGTTGCTTCTGGCTAAAATATGACTCCTCTTTCCTTAACATTGCTTATTATGGCAGAAGCACCCGTTTTAATTTAAAATGCTTTAATGATGGATTTGTTTCTAACAAACTTACAAACAGCTTTTTGCTTCACAAGACTGGACTGGAGTCGTGTGGATTACTTGTGGATTATTGTGAAGTATTTATCCGCAGTTTGAGCTCTTATTCTGACGGCACCCATTCACTGCAGATGATCCATTGGTGAGCAAGTCATGTAATGCTAAATTTCTCCAAATCTGTTCAGATGAAGAAACAAGCTCATCTACATCTTGAATGGCCTTAGGGTGTGTACATTTTCAGCAAATGTTATCTATTGGGTGAACTGTTTCTTTTATGTCAGTGCTTTCATTTGTCTGAATTGCACAAGATGAAACAGAATCAAAATTCAAACAATGATGTTTGCTGTACTTAAAAAAAACATTGACCTTATGCGCATTATGATGAGCTCCACACGCAGCACTAAACTTGACTGTCACTATAAAGATGCTCCTTTTCAGGGTCCAGCGTGAGTCTCACTGCTGGGGAGAGATGAGAGCTGCATGACAACAACCCAGTACACAAACACCAGCCACACACTACACCACACTCACCCACCCTCAACTAACCGTTGCTAGGCAGTTCTGGTTGCTATGAGAGGAAGAGAGAGAGTCTGAGGAGCTCTGGGTATCACCAGACAAAACTGGACATTCCTTGACGTTTGTGTCAGCAGGGTGCTTTTTATTTTCAAAATGAGAAATCATAAAAGGATGACAAGGCTGTGGAAAGAGTTCTGCTGAAAGCTTGTTTTCTTAAATGACTCTCATCATTAATGGAAAACCACACAGCTTCATGGGAACAGTGAAGAATTTTAACCACAAAATGCAACTTAGACGGTGTACTTATGAAATATATGAAATATGAAACTATATATACACGTATATATATATATATATATATATATATATACACGACAATTAAGTATTCACAATAATAAATATCAACTGACTCTTTTTCATATATATATATATATATATATATATATATATAAATAATGAATTGTAGAAATGAAAAAGAATATACATATACTGTGTA
>NW_015645543.1:847205-855273 GCF_001515625.1 Sinocyclocheilus rhinocerous
GAATATACATATACTGTGTATATGTATATATATATATATAAATAAATAAATCCATTACTATATATATAGTATATATGTTATATATGTTCTAAAAATAAATTAATTAATTAATTAATTAATTCATTCACTACAATATATTTTTGTACAAAATATGATTTTTTTTTTCTTTTGATTTTGGAGTGAAATGTGACCTGGACATGTTTTCATGAGATTCACTCCATAAATTGTCTCCCTGTTTCACCTGAAGTTCATGTGTCATGTGCCTCTTCTTCGTTTTGGAACCATGTAACCACAGCATACTTGAACAGGGAAAAATAAAAATAATTTCATTTCATCAATACAAATGACAGCAATACTTGTGTTTCTTTAAAGAAAAAAAATTTGGCTGATCCAGGCAATGCACATGCTCAATAAAAACTAAACAAACAGGCGTTGCCTGTATGAAAAAGGTGATTGGCTCTATTAAATAAAGTGGCAGGACTACAGCTGTCGTATTAGACATTACAGTTTCTCCCTTTCACAGACTGTCTTCTCCTCTTATCATATCTCTGTATTACATCCACCACCCCAGCCTCTCCCGCTCTCACCCTTTTCTCTACTATTTGCTTCCAGCAAAAACATGCTATGCGCTCAGACACCCCTCTCTGCACTTGCTGTGTCAGTCTAGTCTGTAAAGCCAATATCAGCATCTGTGTGGTAATCTCCCTGCAGGGCTGCTGGGGCTCAAACACTGAAATAGTACATTAATGACCTGTGTTTGCGGCAGGTTTCCGGTGTCGTCACTGGGGTTGTGGGCTGGAGACTTTCAGTAACAGAACTGACCTACATTTTTCCAAGCACCTCTCTACTCGGCTTGCAGTCTGCCTGCGTCTTTGTACTTCATCTTTGATTATTGCAGCGATGCGTCACTTTCCCTGATTAAAGACATCGCCATTACATAATCACTACCTTAAGTAATGAGATCAGTTTAAAATCCTGCCATTACAAGCATCATGCCGTTTGCTAGAGATGTATTTGTGTAGTCTTTCCTCAGTTGAAATGTCTAAAGGTCAGGGGCAAAGATGTTTTTTTTTTTTTAAAGAAAAAAGAAACTCATTAAATATCACAAAACACATGAAATGCTTTGGCTAGACAGGTTACTCTGTCTTTTGCTGGATCAGATGGGCTACTCTGCAGATTGGAGTCTTGAGGGGGTGGAGGATTCAGCGTTCTCTTGTGGTTTATGGCTTAGCTGAGCTCAGCCACCTGGTTTTGTTTGTGTAGGTGATCCAAAATAATGCTTACTAAAATATTAAATTAAAATCCCCTGACTCATTCAGAGGAAATTATTTGGTAACGGATACAATAAGGTGAAAGCACTTAGCTTCTGCATATATGATACATTTTCTTTGATAGGTAGATTTTCCTAAGGAAAATATTGTTAAATATTGCATACAGCTAACTAACACAATAAAACATTAAAAACATGATAACATAATAAAAAACATTATTTTGAAAATATAAAAAAATTGAGAAAAAAATGTTCATATATATATACATACACACACACACACACACACACACACACACACCTATCTATCTATCTATCTATCTGTCACGAATCCTGTCCATGGACTTCCGTTCAATCACCACCAGAGGTCACCCTTCCATTACAGTGACTCTCGCACAACACAAACTGTTGCATGTCATCCCGGACTACATATCCCATCAGCCATTGCACTGATTGCACACAGCACTTATTGCACACAGCACTGATTGCACACAGCTGTCATCAATCACACATTCACTATAAATACACTCACTCAAACAACCATTCTGGGCCGAGTATTGTTTAGCGCTTATCGTTTTGATAGCTACACTACGGAGCCTGTTCAGTTTACCCTGCCTTAGCCTAGTCTTGCCTTGTCTGTTTTCTCGGTTTCTGATCTTTGCCTGTTTTCCTGGATTTATCCCTCTAGTCTCGCCCTTGTGATTCTGTTCGCCGATCGTTGACCTACGCTAGCCCTTGGACTATTCTTGTGTCTTGCCCGCCATATACCTGTTTGCCACTGTTCGACCCTGCCTGTGTTTCTGACCTCCTCTGCTTTTAATAAAGCTTGAACATGGATCTGCACGTCTCACGTCTTGTCAGCCCCATAACACTATCCATCTATCCATCTATCCATCCATCCATCCATCCATATAATATGTGTATTATATATTCTGAATGATTTGGACGTATTTGAGAAATTATTTACATCAGAATTCATCCAGTTTTTGACATCCAGACCTGAACAGAACAGAAAATGGTCTCATAATAATGAGGCGATGTGCTACCTGCTTTAGTTGATTTGAAATGTGGCAGACCTTGCCTGACTTGTCCCTACTGAATGTGTATCAGGGGCTGTAAAAGCGCAGCTCTGAAGCCTCCCTCCCAGTCTCTGGCAGCCTAAAACAGGTCACTCTCTCTTCATTTGATTGCGTCACCGGCTGGACACAGTCTTCATAAAGCTTTAAAGACACAAGGTTCTTTAGTCAGTCCAGGTCAACAGTTTATGAAAAGGAAGTATTTGCATTCAAATTAAGAAAATAACATCCTGTTGGTGGAAATTAGAGCAGAGTATGTTGCAAGATCGTATTCTAATCCAGGCTTTTTGTTGGACATTCAATAGCCACAGAGGTTGTGTAAGCCACCCTTAAAATTCTTATCAAAACAAATCAAAGAGGAAAATGAATGAGCGAGTGAATAATTTCGACAGCGGCGATCGTTATCTGTTTCAGGCAGATGTGTCTTTCGCTGTGATATTGGCAGAATAAAGCAAAGCTCTCTGCGTGTTTATCAGGATTGTGGAGATGTGATGGTGGATTGGGCAGCTGTGGTTACCAGACGCCGGTGCGTTGGTGTAGAACTCAGAATGTACAGTAATTACCGAACATGCTGTGACCAGCACAAACAACGACAACGGTTTGCTGTGAACGGCAAACACAGGCCATCAATACAGTCATCAATGGGCAGCCCCCCTCGGATCTTACTGTTTGGCTAATGACAAACAAGAGGGCTGTTGGACAGATATGGCGCCGTGTCTCAGAAAGCAACTCGATCCTGGAGGGACGTCACTGTGGCGCGGCGGAAACGGATCTACACCCCCGCAGCCCCGCTCTGTTTGCTGTGTTGCTGTGCGCACACCTGGCTGATTTCTCACCTATCACTTGCTGCCCACTCTATGTCCGCTAAAAAGTAATGTCATCAGCAGTCAAGGCTGGAGAATGTTACAGTTACCACAGTAATTCTTCGAAATGATAAGATGCATTTGGTGCTTTATTTCCTGTAAAATTAATGAAATCAAATTACTTAAAGGTGTCATGAACTGCCTTTGTTTTTTTTTTATTTTGTACTGTTCTCTGTGGTCCAATTATGTTTTTTACATCACATTTTTACATTAAAAAAACATCATCATTTTCTGTCCTGTTTTTAACCCTCCTCATCTGAATGCTCCGTTTGAATAGCCGTGGCGGATTGTAGACTCTGAAGTAAATGCCCACTGCTATGATTGGCTAATAGTTGATTTAGGTTAAAAATGCATAAATGCTCATTTCAAACAGAAAAAGCAAGAGTGATCACGTAATAAAAACAGTTACTAACACTTGTGTGTTGCAACATTACTTTTGGATCCAATTTAGCGTAGCGTTAGTTCTGGCAGGTCACGTTAGTCAAGCTCGCATCAGCTGACCCTCAGCTGATCCCCATCAACCTATGGGAATACGACACCTATCTACGCATTCATATATAAGGTCCCTCAGTATTATCAGCAGTTTTCGCATTGCTCAATAGCTAATTACCCTCCTCCATCCCCAACTCCTCCTCTGTCAGTCAGGATTCAACCTTCTGATTCTCCTTTGAATCAGACTAATTTTAAAATGTGTACATAAAATTATTGAACTTTAACGATATCTGCAATACATTTATGTTGGTTCTGTTCTGTTTACCCTGGGGGGGGTGTCATGAGCGAGCCCACCGTTATGACTAAACAACACTTCAACCCTTCCCCCAGTCCACCTCTGGAGTGGAGCTGATTGACTCGTGATGTTTGAGAACCGCTCTGAGTTCGTTCCATCGAGAGGTCATAAACGAGAAGATGACTGACATATGTCTTTATGACTCAGTCACTTTGACTGATGTTCTACAAACGGCAAGAACAGATGAGAAAAGGATAAAAAAAGAAAACATGGCTTGCCATCAATCTTACTGTGAGAGCGAATCAGATTGATTCAGTATCTTTATATTACATTCATTCACTTTTTTTCTCTTTTTTTATTCTCCCTGTACTTGTTTTGTCTCAGTACAGCTATTTCTTTGTTTAACCATATTTAATTCTGAACACATACCAGACTTCTTTCTGTACCGATATAAACAACTAGTGAAAGACAAATAATGTCAAATTCAGTCAGTAAAAGAGTTAAAGGGGTAGTTCACCCAAAAATGAAAATCCTGAAAATGTCCTCACTTTGAAGTTGTTTTTTCACAAACGATGATATTTTCCAAGTTCTTACTGACACATCCGGAACTACATTAACCATAAAGTTCATCCACTCTTTCCTAATCCTGAAATCAGAAGGAAGGCAATGCAAAGACTGTTTTTCCACAACTTGGCATTGCACAGCATCTTGTTGTCTTCAGAGCATCTTTATCATTTGGTTTCTGCGTAGACCTGCATTTGCCTCTCTCATTATTTACACTACATACACGAATCGGTGGGCGGAGCTAAACAGGCAGTGATGTAGGAGCAGGCGTTGACCTTCTTCTGCGGAGAAAGTCAAACGCCCTTTACAAAAAATGGTAAAACAACAATGTCGGACGATTTTAAAGTTGGAGAAAAAAATCAGATGGAGTTTTTCGCCCTACCCTACCTTTTTGAACCAGAGTACAAAGACGAAGAACTAACCACGCGTGACCTTTCCAATGTGATTACGTAATGCGTCAAAGTCATAGATGCACATCACAGAGCTATTGCAAGGCGAGCATTTGTGGTTAAAAAGTATATACATTTTTAATTATTTTTTTCTTTTTAGAAAATTTTGCTGGATAAGACCCTTATTCCTTGGCTGGGATCATGTAGAGGCCTTTGAAGCTGCATAGAAACTGCAGTTTGGACCTTCAACCCATTGATCCCATTGAAATCCACTACATGGAGAAAAATCCTTAAATGTTTTCCTCAAAAACCTTAATTTCTTTTTTACTGAAGAAAGAAAGACATGAACATCTTAGATGACATTAAGTAAATTATCAGGAAATTTTTAATTCAGGAGTGAACTAATCTTTTAAGTGCACAATCTTGTACCCTTGTCCAATTTTCAAATTTATTTTTTTTATTATTTTTTTTTACTTCAAATCAAAGTTTGAAATGTTGTGATTGGTTTGGTTCATATGACATTTTAACTGTTTAAAAATCAGTGGGAAAAATAATTCCGGAACCAATGCTGCTGGAATGTTTTTCTTTATTCACTTGTCGTTCTTGTGATTAGCAAAGTGTAGCATTAACTAGCGTTGTCTTATATCTTTATATGGAAGGGTATAGCTAGTATGTTATTATAAATTCACCTGACATCAAATCAGCAGGGGCTAACAGGGCATGTGAACCAGCTTCATATGCAGTCGTCTTGGACTTACACCGTCACCTAGTGGTGTGGATGAATTATTAGACAAAAGCAAAAGTTTTCTTCATCTTGTGTGTGTACATCAGTTATTTCAATACTTGAATATTTCTTTGTCTTTATACTATTTAATGGGGTAAAACAAAGCAGTTCTAAGGGGTAATTTCCTGCTCTTAATTTCCCTTACTTTCCTCACAACAAACTAAAAAGTGCCATGATGATCAGTGAGCCATCTGGCTTCATTCAAAGCAGCCGCTCCCAGAAAAAAAGGTGACCATGTCACTTAGGGAAGACCTTGAAGCTTTGTAGATTGTTACTATTCAGTGCGAGTGTGCTGCGGTGAATATTGGCTGTTGACATTGTGCTTTACAAGGCTGTAAGCAGAGAGGAAATGAAAAACTCCCTGAGAACAAGATGTACCAGAGGCAGAGGCATGTGCCATTCTTAGATATTGAGGATATACGGGTTGAACGGTGGTCAGTGAAAGGAAGGCATGGGGACCAGCAGTTATGGGAGTTCCTCCTTTTGGATGTGGGCGTACATCAATTATTAATATATTTTAGCTCTTTGTTGTCCTCCCTCCGGATGTAGGAAGGAAGTGACAGCAAGAGAAAAGATACATTGGCTTACTTTGAGATGAAAATGCTTTACTTACAAGGGGGTCTTTGAAGAACTGCAGTTGTCCCTTTGTCAGATGTGCTTTGTTTCATTTTCTGGATCATGGTGTGCTGCTTTTAAAGATCCTGTAAGGCAAGTTCATGTGGTGGCCATACTGGTAATGCCCCGGGGAGCCATCATCTAGATAACAGTCTCCTTTCTATTTAAGCAGGGAAAGACCTATTTTTGGTCAAGATTTCAATAACATATATCAAATCAATAAAATTAGATAAGAGTAAAAGAGTATCATAAATATTGCTTCTTAAAGGGGTCATATGATGCGATTTCAATTTTTCCTTTATCTTTGAAGTGTTACAAGCTCTTGGTGCATAAAGAAGATCTGTAAAGTTGCAAAGACTAAAGTCTCAAATCCAAAGAGATATTCTTTATAAAAGTTAAGAGTCAACCACGCCTACCTAAAACGGCTCGTTCTAACACGCCCCCACATACCTACGTCACACGCGTTTCAGAAAGGCGGGGCATAGAGGAGAAACAGTAATGTACAGTATGTGGAAAATAATGCGTTTTTTTCACTTTAAATCGCATAAACACATTTCATTACACCAAATACACCAAATAATGTTCTTTTTAGCAACATCATATAACCCCTTTAAACTCAAATCATCAGTCTGTATTGTATAGACTGATCCAGCAAATCTGCAAACACATTCAAGAGTAAATAAATAGACAATGCTTCTTATCAAAAAAGCAATTGACTCTTTAAACTGACATTTAGTTCACAAGTTCAGAAACACTCATATAACGTACCAAGTATCTACTAACTCCTGGTGGTCCATAACGGTACTGTAGACAATCTGTGAACTGATTCTTTTTTTTTTTTAATTGAATAGTTCAAAATTAACTAAAAATGTGGTTAATTTGATCTACAAATTAATTTGATCTGCATTTTATGTAATATATGTTTGATTCAGTTGATTCTTTAATATTACAGCAGGTCCATTCAACTGGCCCAGATCAGGCCGCCTAATAATTTGAGTCGCCCAAATTAGTTTTCCACCCAGTTGTTCCTTCTAGACCAAGGTTATTTTCGTAAACGAAAACTAAAACAAAGACTTAAACGATTGATGAAAAAACTATTTCGTAAACTGAAATAAAATAAAAACGTCAAAATAATTGAAAAACTAAAACGAAACTAAACTAACAACAGTTATTGAAAAACTAACTGAAATAAAATAATAATTATCAAAAATAATAAACTAACAACAGTTATTGAAAAACTAACTGAAATAAAATAATAATTATCATAAATAATTATTCGTTTTCGTAATCATTACGTTCTCACCCCTTGGCGGAAAAATATACGAGCTGTGTGGAGGGTTAGGGAAATAGCTTACCTGTAGGCCTAATAGCGCATCACGCACAGGGAGTTATCTGACGGAGAGACGCAACGCAGTTTAAAGCCTGCACGGGTCCTGTTTGGTAAACGTACCAGCAGTACTTAACAGAACACCCGACCCATTATCTGACAGCAGCTACACGCTTATAAGTCTTCATAAATGAAAAGAACATTCAAATATAAGCCTTTACTTTTAAATGCGATTGCCGTTATTATTGAATTTCATTAGTCCCAGTTTTGATTGATGCATGGCTGTTCACAGAAAAGTGAGCAAGACACCACAGTTACAATATCATGATTATGGTTAAATAAGAAAAGACATAACCAAATCTCAGGCTACATTTATTTTCATACTAAATATCTCAACACACATCATTGGATATGACATTAAGCGCGACTTGTGTAGATTAATTTAGTAAAAAA
>NW_015645543.1:855476-884929 GCF_001515625.1 Sinocyclocheilus rhinocerous
GTTGTTCACGGAAAAGTGAGCAAGACACCACAGTTATAATATCATGATTATGGTTAAATAAGAAAAGACATATAACCAAATCAGGCTACATTTATTTTCATACTAAATATCTCAACACACATCATTGGATATGACATTAAGCTCAACTTTTAAACTGTAGATTCATTTAGTAAAAAATACTTTTACTATCTAATCAATCTCAGCATGCGTTAATTTTGTGTTGCTATATGTTTGCATCACTAAGGTTAAATATATGCCTACGTCTTTCTTTGGCCTGCGCTCTGGAAGTGATCTGTTAATTCTGCTAAACTTTAATTAAAACTGAAACTAAAACTGAAACTAAACTATATAAAAACTAAATAAAAATGCGTTCACAAAATAAAAACTAAACTAAAACTAACACAAATATGAATTAAACTAATAAAAACTAAACTGAATTTTATAGCAAATTTGAAAACGATATTAAAATAAAACAAATTTAAAAATTCAAAACTATAATAACCTTGCTCTAGACTGCTTTTTTTCTGTAAAGTGAGATATGCTAACATTTAAAAGTTTGGGGTCTGTAAGATTTTTGAATGTTTTTGAAATAAGTCTGCATTTATTTGTTACAAAAAATACAGTATAACTGTAAACAGTAATATTGTCCAATATTATTACATTTTAAAACAACTGTTTCTCTTTTAATAGCCTATATTTTAAAATGTAATTTATTCCTGTGATGGCTAAGCTGAATTTTCAGCATCCATTACTCTAGTCTTCAGTATCACATGATTCATCATTTTAACATGCTGATTTGGTGCTCAAGAAATATTTCTTATTGAAAATGTTTCTGTGGAAACTGTGACACATTTGTATTTTAGGATTTTTTTGGTGAATAGAAAGTTCAAAGAAACAGCATTTATTAAAAATAGAAATCTTTTATGAAATTATAACTGCCTTTATAAATTTAATGCATCCTTGCTGAGTAAAAGTATTAATTTCTTTAAAAAAAACAACAACATTTGAACAGTACTGTAGGTCATGCAGTATTACTCTGTGTAAGATTCTACCACCCACCTCTCTCTGTGGAAAATGTGCCTCTCAGTTGTCAAATGTTCAGTTTTAAAATCAGTGGTTTTCAGTGGCTGAGCTACAAATGATCATTATTTGTTATATTGACAAACTGGGTTTTAAATTTTCCATCAAAGTAGATTTAAAGGACCCCTTTTCTTCACTCTGAGGCCTTTTATAGGTGTCATTATGTCATTCTCCAAGCAAATAGAAATGTAAAAAGACAAGAAAAAGCATCAGTTCCAACAAGACCGGACTGACAAGTACTTGTTCACCAATGTGCTTATTATACAAAGACTGTTATTGTAGTTGAGTGCAATTATTTAAAAAGGCACTAAAAGTCAATGTCAAGTCAATCTAAACTTCCCCACAAAACATTTAGCGTCCAGTTGAATAGGTCTGCTCTAAAGCAAAAATTTATATTAGTGTTATTAATGGAAGACATTACACAGTGTTTTCAAGGAAGTCAAGCATTTAGCTTGACATAGACAGTCTGAGGTGGGGGTCAATGTGGGTCAGAAAAGGCTGACAAACTCGAATCCTGAAGGCTAACTAGGTGTGTGGGAATAGATCAGCAACAGATATACGAGTAGGTGGACAGGGACACACACAAAATGCCTGTCTCCATCAGTGGGCCCATCTGTGTGCACTGGCAGAGGGGAGTGTTCAGTGGGCAGAGGCGACCCAGTCTGCTGCCCGTTGCCCAGTGACTCATTCTAGCAGCTGACAGACAACGATGAGGGGGAATAACATGCCCACTGCCTCTGGCACAACACAGGAAGGGGAAGTGGAACACGGCCCACACACAGAAACTTCCAGAAGGGCTTTGTGTGTCTGGGGAGAGGGGGGGGAGCAGGTATCTTGCTTCTCCTATTGTGAGATTCGATCTAAAAATCAGGCACGCTGATCCGCAACAATGAATCTTAAAATGAGGACATTCTTTTATTGGTCACAGACCTGTCCGGTTTAGGTGCACAAAATATGATTTTGGGATTACAGGGTTTTCCATCACAAGCCTGGGACCTTTAAAACCACGTTTTAAGGTTTGAATTGAACACATTTTCATTCTGCTGTTGGCTGGACACAAATAGTCCTGCCCCTAAACTCACACCATTGGTTATTAAAGGGATAGTTCACCCAAAAATTCAAATTCTGTCCTTAATTACTCACATTCATGTCGTTCCAAACCTGTAAGACCTTCATTCATCTTCGGAACACAAATTAAGATATTTTTGATGAAATCCGAGAGCTTTCTAACCTGCATAGATAGTAACGCAACTACCACATTCAAAGTCCAGAAAGTCCTTACTACCTTTCTGGGCCTTGAACGTGCCATTTGTGTTGCTGTCTATGCAGGGTCAGAAAGCTCTCGGATTTCATCAAAAATATCTTAATTTGTGTTCCAAAGATGAATGAAGGTCTTACGGGTTTGGAACGACATGAATGTGAGTAATTAATGACAGAATTTAAATTTTGGGTGAACTATCCCTTTAAGGCAAAACACTACAGGCAATTATACTTTATCTATTTGCGTATGTAAATTTTATTTTTTTGTTGTTGTTGTTTGGAACTTGGGTAACCAAACAGCTGACAGTAGCCATTGACTTACATAGTATAAAAAAAGTCAATGGCTACTGTTAACTATTTGGTTACTCCGATTCTTCAGAATATGCACTTTAATTAGGGGTTTGTGGATATATCATTCGTCTAATTTATGTAACATTTTATTCCTAAGAACATGATTTGATGTTTTGATTTGATGCATGATGTGTTTTTTTCTGGCTGTTAAAAATATCTTATTTTGGAGTAGTCTGGAGTATATTTTGGGGTGATAAAAAGAGATATCTAAAGTCCTCTTTGTAAAGACCTTTAATATGTCAACAAAAGAACACTTGTAATATGAAACAATAGTCTTAATGCACTGTAATTAATCAACTGGGGAAGTATGGTAATATCTATTTTTACCCTATTCACCTGTTGTGTCTTGATGAGAAAGCAGTTGGTTTTGCAATCCAGGTGGTATTTTTATTGCAGCAAATTTGTTGAGTGCAACAAATTCTGAAAACAAATTCTGAAGAAATTAAGAACTAAAAATTGGTTAAAAGATGGTGAAAAGGAAGAGAGCAAGACCTCTGGTATGAACGCTCACATCCCCTGACAGGCTGGTTAACAGCAGCAGGCATATGTGAGCCACTACCTGATGACGCAAACTCAGGTTATGCAACGCTGGCCAAGGTTCAGAACCAGCTGCGGTATCAGACGTGTAATTTTCCAAAAGAGAGAGAGAAACAATTCAATGACAATGAAGGAGCCCATCTCCCCGTCAGTGACCTATTTACTGACTCACTCAGCACACTACACTGATAAGGTTGTACATAAAGCCCATTGTAGAGCATCTATGTTGAATGTCTAGATGCTTATTTTTACAATCTGCTTTTGCACGCAACCTAATGGACTAAAGATAGATAAATAGCTAATAGCAGGGGAAATAGAGTCCATTAAACACATCTGATGGTTGGAAACAAATAGCGAGGCTACATGAGAGCAGGTGAGGGAGCCCACCTGGGTCCGTGTAGCTAGCATCATTACTTTTTTTGTGCATTTAATCCATCTGTCCCAAAGCAGGACGGAGTGTGTGTGGTGTTTTATAACAGATGAAGAGCTGAGAGTGACTCACTAGTTAGAGCAGAGGAAGGGTTGAGGCAATGCCAGCTCTCCAAATCCTCAAGCTAGGGCAACAGCAGTGCAATCACTGAAGCTTGAGGAAGAAAACGTTTTTTTTCAAACCCCAGACTAACTTTATCAATTGTCAGCTCCAGTTAAATTGGTTACATTATGTTGGATTGGCAGAACAGTTGTTATTCTTCCATAAAGAATGTAGACTCGTATGCAGAGATGCACCGATATTAAACTTGGTTGATACCGATAAACCGATAATTGTTTCCATGTTATGGTAGATAACAGATAAATTGCAGATATTAAAAGTCGATATTATTTCTTTAAATACAAAATAAAATTTAGGTTTCACAACACAATGGATGTTCATTTTGATATTTGCTGGAGATATATTTTGTGTTATTCAATTAAAGATTAACTTTAAGTGAGCATTAGATGGCAGAAGATAATCTAGGTGTAAAAATAAGGGAAATTAGCATGTATGAGCAAATACGTGAAATGGCAAATAAATAAATATTTGAGATGGATAATAAAATTTAAGAATTATTAATATGTTTGTTTATTATTATTTATATTTTATTATTTATTAACTATTATTATCAACTGCATTAATATTTCAAGAATAGGCAAGTTCGGCAAATATCAGAGATCTCATTATGAACTTTTTTTCAACAATTATCTAAGCAATGCCACCCTCGTCAAATTTATTGATCTCAAATGCTACTGTATAAAAAATCATTTAAAAAAACATAAAATTTTTTATCACTTCAGTATTTATTTTTATTTCACCTTTTAGGATAAACCAGATTAAACTATCCAAAACATTTATAATAAAATGAGCAGGACTTTTTCTTTTTACTCATTAGATATTTACGTTGACACTTAAATAACACAATTTAATTGTCCCCTGGATGTGTACGATATATTTGTCAATGTTTGCTCATCATGATGTCTTACATACATTTGTGTAAGTTCATAATGTTCAGTAAAGAACACAGCTTCTCATATTGTGTACTGTCTGTATGTCTCAACATGTGTGCATGGTGACACGCTGACAGGATGTAACAGAGCTTACTGTCATCTGCTTTATTCAGACGTGTATTTTCACACTTAGCAAAACTCATTCAGAGTCACCAGACCCTTCCACGTTACCAAATATCACAGCTTTTCTTTCCAGCGGCACTAGTCACATCTTCTTTTTGCGCCTGATGTAAAATAAATAAGGAAGAACAGGAATACAAAGTCAAGGGCAAATAGCGTGGCTGTCATCGTACTTAACTCAGAGCTCTTGATGTGAGATTGGCCCAACCTCGTTCACAGTGGCTGAGACGGCCATCCATGCGCAGCGTCTTATTACACATCCGGAGAGTCATTTGTGATGCTCGAGGGGGGATGATGAAAGTCGTAGGCACACTGAACTAGGGTGTTTGTTCCATCGGATGCCCGCAGAGATGAGACAAACCAGCAGGAACAAAGAAGCTGTGAGACACTACTCCTTCCAAAGCAACTTGACCTCGCAAGGCAGATGGTTCATTATTGTTATAACCCGCAGATTGACATTGGCAGGTGAACAGCGGGCTGTCCCAGAAATTATTTTAGAGCATAGATGCCAGATATGACAGGTGATGGCGATGATGTCACGTTTCGCACATCGTCGACCCTTCTGGTCCTGTACAGCAAATGAAGGGCGTTCTGAATTGGATGAATGACCTGTCAATGGAAAAATGCAAAATAGACAGAGACTCATGCAGCCGATAGTGAGATGACAGGTGCATAACTATACAAACAGCCATCAGTGGCCAGAAATCTGGGTCACAGCATTGGCACAACAACAAACAACAAAATATAAGAGAATACACAGCAAAAAAAAAAAGTGTAGTTGGGTTAATTTAGTTTAAAAAAACAAACGTTTAAGAGTGGGTTTTAGAGAACGTAGGCTGATTTTAGAGAATAATTTAGAGATGAACATAAGTTGTTGTGAGACATTATTCAACAAGGCATTGTGAAGAGTGTTAATGGTTCCTAATAAAGCTGTTGTTGTTTAAATATAAACAGGTTCTCACAGTGGCACATTATCAAGTGTGGAACAAATATATTTTATTTTATACAAGCAATAATAATGGTTCAATAGGACATTTAACCCTTTTACCAAGTATCAACTGATTGGAGGCCTCTTTTTAACAAATGTTTGTTCCCATATTTAAAGTATGAGCTAAGGAGCATATTCTCATCAATTTATAACAATATTTAACAAACATTAATGTGATAGTTTAATTTACTCACCCCCATGTTGTTCTGTATGAATGTATACATGTATTTCTTCTGTTGATTGCTAAAGAAGATGTTTTGAAAAATGTTGGTAACCAAAGTTGCTGGTGGCCATTGAATTCCACAGTATGGGGAAAAATCTACCATGGAATTCAATGGCTACCAGCAACTGTTTGGTTACACACTTTCTTAAAAAAAAAATCTTCTTTTGTGTTCAACAGAAGAATGAAACTCATACAGGTTTGGAACAACTTGAGGGTGAGTAAATGATGACAGGATTTTGATTTTAATCACAATCATTATTCAGAAAATTGGTAAAAGCTTTTTTTTTTATTTTGTAATATATAAATTATAAAATGTAAAACACAATAATATATGTATAATCTAACTTAATTAAATTAGATTTAATATTTGTGCATGTGTATTTTATGTCATCAAGGTAGTCTGGCTATGCACTTGAAAATACATTCAGCCCACTGTGATCAATTGAGTATCTGCCATTTCTCCTTCCATCTCAGTATGTCATAGAGTGTGTGTGTGTGTGTGTGTGTGTGTGTGTGTGAGGGCAGGGCAGGGAGGGGGACTCTCTGACTCATTCCTGACTCATACCCCCCTCCCCAGGGCTACACGGGAGGAAGCTCAAACCCCCTCTTTCCAACAAACAACCACACGCACACACAAGTAGAGATAAGATATAACACAGAACGATAATGATCCCATGGGAAGCAATGCACTATATTGGGGGAAAATGCACGTCTGCTAATCAAACATATTTAAACATTATAATACATCCGAACACACTGTAAACACACACACACACATGCAACACGCCCTGATAAGAATTCCAGCAACACAGTATGTTATAAATGGGGAATCCCTATTGGCAAAGACACAATCAGGTGACCAGCTACCATGGCAACAACCGCCTGCTTCCTGTCTCTGAGGAGCTTAAAGAGTGTAGGAGACTCATTCCCAGATCCAATGCGCTGTCAAAGACAAGAGAGGACTCCCCACTGAAATCAGCATGAATGAAAGACACATCAGCATCCAAATACTTGAACGACCAAACTGGCATCTCATTCTGATCAGTTCAGGTGCTCTTTGAGCTTAATGCTCATTTACTTTGATTCCATTTGCATAAACTCAACCAAATCATGAGATGTGTCTTATTTAGGACTGTCAATTTAATGAGATCAGTTACGAACAAATACATTAAAAAATAAATAAAAAATAATAAATTAATTAATTCAACCTGACACAGCTTCTTAAAGACAATGCTCATGGCGTGAGATGCTGAAAAAACAATAACATATGACATAACTAGCAATTAAAAATGATCATGCGTTGACGTATTTCACGTGTCACATATTTTGGGTGACCTATTTCTTTAATTAATGGGCATATTGTGTAAAAAATTTTTAATTTAAATTGCATTTTTAACTCTATAGACAGTCCTAGTACAAGCACATTTATCTTTAGAAAACATTTATCTTTTTTATGTTAAAGCAATATCACTAGACCTTCATTTCACCTCTGCGCATACTGCATAAAATGACGACATCATTTCATCTGAGCTATAAATAAAACCACCGTGTTCTAAAGTGCATTAACTCTTAATGCAACTCTGGATAGATCTGAACAGATCTGTAAAAGCAGTCTGTCAATCAAGGGCTGAGGAAAGTAATTCATGAGCGTATGACTCAGACAGTTTCTAATAAAAGATCCACCTGAATCAGTAAAGCCACTTTCCTGGAACTAAAATCCCAAAGTTGCATTTCTAAGAAATCAGAGCTTCTGAGTTTGATAGGCAGGTGTCCTTAATCCAGGCCTGCTTTAATTGCATGTCGAGTGACACAGGATGTTCAACTCGACAGATGAAGAGAACAGCAGAAAGCTTTTTAAAGTGTGTTTAAATAAGTGTAAATAGCGTATGTGTGGAAGTCTATATCACAACCCAGCAACAGATAACATCTGCTCCGCAGCTGAAAACGGACCACCTGAGGAAACAAAATAGTTTCTGACTCTCTCAGATGGTGTAATTTCACTGACACTTACAATGAAAAAGAAAATCTTCCACATGTGAAGGGTAAATAATCTTGAAAGTAATATTTCATTCATTAAGTTCCCTAATGATGCTGTTCCGACAATACAGCGTGGTATTTGATGATTCATTCTTGTAATTTACAATAATGAACACGACATTAGCGATGCACACTTATTTAATCAAACATCTGCTAACGCAGTCTCAATGCAATTTTCACCACAGGTAAGAAAAAAAGCGATGTCCAGCAGGGTGAGTCACCATCCTCAGTATGATGATGTCCGTGTCATGTGACCCTCCACCGCCTCTATCAGCCAGAGCTCATAATCTAAGCACGTAAATGACGGAGTGAATCATCCAGTATTTGGATTGTATTATCAGACTATACAGTTGGCAGAGTGCTGCTCACTTTAAGGAGGATGGTGAACATTACTTCCTGTTTTCCTTGTTCCACGACCATGTACTCTTGTTAAACCTTCAAAATCAAGGTCAAAGTGAGGTTTCTAGACCAGACACTGATAAGATTTATGGTAATGAAAACAGGCTCATTTGGTAAATCTAACTAACATGGATTGTTATTCTTGTTTCAGAGAACAACCACAAACCACCAAGGCATGATTTCATGACATGATCCACACCAGGTATCAGTCAAGTACCTTGTGACACCCATGTTCGGAAACTATCCATGACTAAGACCAGATGACCAAGGTAAGAGGGAGAGATACCTAATGAATAAATCTATTTATGAAACGCATTATCCTCTGTGGATGGTAAAAAGCTGTGCCTCGTCCTGGAAATACTCAGCCACTCTAAATGCAACACATCTCAAAAAGCTTCACACCACTTACAGCTTTTATCGCAGAGGCAGTACCTGAGGGACCCGAGACTTGACTGCTCTGTTCAGATGCTTCCAGAAGTTTAAAAGCAACACATTTCCTGCCTTAAGTGGCCATTTCTCTGAAGATCTGGTGCATAGCCAGTAGGGTTGTGCGCCAGTTTGGCATGCCTTTAAAAGTCCAATTCTGTTTCTAAATTTAAATGCAATTTGAATAGTTGCAGATGCATAATTGTGATTTCAATTCAAGGAAACAGAATTACCAATGAAATTTAATAAACGAAGAACGTTTTTCTTAGTAAAATTTGAAGTAATTTTTCACTGTGTGAATTAACCATGTTATCATACTCCATAAAAACATTTGAGGATAATATTAATCAATGTTTGAAATTCGAAATAGAAATTATATATAATTTAGATATATAAATTAAAATTATACACTACCGTTCATAATAGGTCAGGAAGATATAAGAAAAAATAATACTTTTATTTAGCAAGAACACATTAAATTGAGCAAAATCACTAGCAAAAGACATTTATACACTAGCAAAGACATTTATAATGTTATTTATATGTTATTTATCATGTTAATAAGTTTTCTATTTCAAATAAATGCTGTTCTTTTGAACTTTTATTTATATAATTTATTGCACTTGAACTATTAATTTACAGAATCCTAAAAAGTCTCGCAGTTTTTACAAAAATATTAAGCAGTACAACTTTTTTCAACATTGACAGTTATAAGATTTCTTCATTGTATCAGTGTATGAAATTCCATATCTATCAATGTATGAAATTCCATCCATCCATCCATCATCATCATCATCATCATCATCATCATCATCATCTATCTGTCTGTCCGTCCGTCCGTCCGTCCGTCCGTCCATCCATCCATCCATCCATCTATCTATCTATCTATCTGTCTGTCTGTATGTCTATCTACACATACACACACAATCTATCTATCTATCTATACATACACATACACATACACAATCTATCTATCTATCTATCTATCTACACATACACAATCTATCTATCTATCTATCTATGCATACACACACACACACACACACACACACACATACACACACACACACACACACACACACACACATATGCATTTAACAGCCAAATGAAAAAAATGTATATAAACCACCATTAGACCATTATCCCTCTCTTCTTACTCTCTAGCAGACAGAGAGTTTGTTCAGCCATGGGGGTGTTGCTTCTATCTCCTAACTCAACTGTGGTCCCTGATCTGTCATTGCCAGCCGGATGAATCTGTCACAGCTCATGTCGCTAAAACAAGGACTGCCTTCCCGCTCATCATGACCTCCACACACTGTTCCAGCATGCCCTGCAGCACCTGACTGTATCTATGTGCTTTCACACACACGACATGCGTTGAACTCTGAGAGCACACCAATGTCACAGAATGTTATAGAAAACTTTGATCTTCTCGATAGTTCACTCAGAAATGAAAATATGGTCATCATTTACTCACCACTCATTTACAGCGGCCAAACTTGAATCAGTGTTATTTTAGTATGATTGATATTTACTATAATAGTTTTTGTTAATATTTTGAATTAAATGTTATTTCACATTTTTTGTTTTCACTTTAATTTTAGTAGAAATTGTAGTAATTTTGTTGTGTTTCTGTCATTTTATAATATTTTTAAGCACGTCTCTATAGTTTTTTAATATTTTTATTTATTAGTTTTAGTTAATTTAGATTCATTTAGTTAAACTAAATTAAAATGAGAAATGCTGCCTCGTCAACTAGCTCAAAAAAGTAAGTTTAAGTTTTTTACATTTTATTTCAGTTTAATGTTTATTTTATTTCAAAGAATGAAAATGTTTTTATTACTATATTTTCAGGTTGTTGAGCTCCAAAAAGGACAACAACAAAAAAAAAATACAAGCATCATAAAAATAATCCATGTGACTTGTATACTATATTGGGCTATATATGGGTGAGCAAATGATGGCAATTTTTTAATTCATTAATTTATTTAGGTGAACTATCAATTTTAAAAACATACATGATAGCAGTCACTGTAAATAGCCTGTTTGGCTCTTGGGAAAAACTGCAGTACGTTTCACCATTTAGGCTACTACTATATGGATCATTATAACATTAGAGACCCATTTCCTCTCTCTCTCTTTCTTTCTCTCTCTCTCTGGATGGATGGATGGATTGAGGTGCTACCACTGGCTGTTCTGTTCAGCGTCACACAGTTATTTTCATCTTAATGTAGACACCAGCCCTTAGCCCAACTACACGCTGTCACTGAATATGAGGCCATGCCAGCCATGATTAGAGTTTGAGATTTGAGACAACACGTCAGATGCCGATGAGGTCAGCACTAGCGCGTGAATGGACAGGCAGAAAGTCCAGAAGAACAATGACGTGTCATTCGCCACCTCATGCCTCAGGGGCCCCTGTCACCCTCGTGTCCTCAAACAAGCCCCTGACACTGTCTGCTATGGGACACCTTACTGACACGCAGCCCATACACAGAAACAGAGTTGCTAATTTGTACCAAGGGGGACAAGGCTGACTCAGGTGTTTTTTTTCATGTAAACATCAGGATGTGAACATGTGACATTTATACAAGTGGCAAACTGTCTATTGAAACTTTATTTAAAGGGATAGTTCACCCAAAAATAAAAATTATGTTATTAATTACGCACCCTCATGTCGTTCGAAACCCGTAAGACTTTCATTCATCTTCAGAACACAAATTTAAGATATTTCTGATAAAATTTGAGAGCTTTCTGACCCTGCATAGACAGCAATGCAACTGAAATGTTCCCAGGCCCAGAAACGTAATAAGGACATCGGTAAACTAGTCCATGTGACATCAGTGGTTCAACCGTAATTTTACAAAGCAGCGAGAATACTTTTTGTGCACAAAGAAAACAAAAATAACTTTATTCAACAATTCTTCTACCTCTGCACTTAAACAACGCATACGTGTGATGCTGCTGACGTAGAACACGCATGCAAGAAGCCTTCGCGCATACGTCATGATACTCTCTATAATGGTGCCCTAGGGTGACGAGAAGGAGGAGAATTGTTGAATAAAGTTCATATTTTGGGGGGGGGGATTTCATAAAAAATATCTTAATTTGTGTTTCGAAGATGATCGAAAGTCTTACGGGTTTGGAACGACATGAGGGTGAGTAATTGATGATAGAATTTTCATTTTTGGGTTAACTATCCCTTTAATATGTTATATTCTGTAAAATGGCAGTTTAAGAACATTTAGATGTTTTATTAATACCAGATTATAATACGAGTTATTCTAACACCACAGACATATAATTGGGGGACACAACATTTTCTTAAATTATAATATGTATTTTTTTTAAATCATTTTCAATTTTAATTCAATTGTGCATGTTAAATAAAATCTATATTCACAATATAATTTATTTGTGCTAAAAATGTAATATTGTTGCAGTTGCATATTAGGATATCTCTTTGATAGTACCTCTTGAACATGCATTTTGTTACTGAAAGTTTTCTCAGTTAAATATGTATTTGTAAACAATAATGTAACCATTAACATATACACAATCATTTAATAATTTATTGGTATTTAAAGTTTATTTTAACAGTTGAAAATTAGAGGGACACCTTTTATCACTGCAATGAATAATGACCCATATAATGTGAACTTGAAGCAAGTTCTATTTTTAAATGTTTAATGTTTTTGTTTGTTTGTTTCAGTCCTGCCCCATTTGCCACCCCATATAACACAGCAATAGTTGGAGTTTCTCAAAATTACCTTTCTCTCAAAATTACCTGCCCACTATTCTAGTGATAGTATGAAATATACTTTGATATAAAGCGATATCATGAATTATTACCGTATTTATCCTGTATACCATGGCATTTACATGGTAACCCAAGATAAAATGCACATTATGAATAAAAAACATGGTAATGCCGTGGTACGTGTACTGCTAGTGTTTTAATGTTCTTACTTGTAATGAGTCGTTCACAGGCACACATGCAGATGTTAAACTTATATTTTCTTTGTGGCTGACAAACAGATAGATGCTATTTCAGGTTGTTCCGATAAAATGTATAGGTAAATGTCTAAATATGCAACCCATCCATCACTCTTTTTGTTCTCTGTGTAAAAAAAGTATCACCATTCCAGACATTTCAGTGTGTGAGTGAGCTGTGCGGATCATTCAGACTGAATCACGAATTGATTCAGAGCGTTTTGCTAACTTTGACCAAAGTGTGGGAAAGAATCTACTCACAACATGATTCGTTTAGAAATCGGCATTGCTAGTTCTGATTAAGAATGGGAACAAAATACAGAACACATGGCATGATTGCTGAAATACTGTGAGGGAAAATCTCTTGTTGTTAGGCCTATGCGATAATATATACAAGGTTTTTAGTCTGTGTTTGGGAAACTTGTTTGGAAACAAGCATTATTTTATCAGTTCAGTTTAGTTTCTCTATCGATGCATAAATTACTAGGCTTTCACTTACAAGTCACACAAAAACAGCTATTCAGTGAATCAAGTACTTTGTGTTATCCTTTACACTTAGGGTTACTGGAAAATGTGTCATTAGAATATGAATAAAACAATGGATAAGCTGATGCACACAATGAACTGACTTCCCACGTGAACAGCACTGAATGGAACCTTGTGCTAACAATTGAGTCTTGAGACTCGCTCTATAATTATCCTGTGTGATCTCCAATGAATTGATTTCCTGAGTAATGACACACTGAAAGCAGTTAAATAAAGAGCACAAGTACACACTGCACTGTTCATCTGATTTTTCTAAATGCAAAACATTTCTTCTCTTGTAGTTGGAGTCTTGAGACGTCAATTGTCAAGTTGCAAAAGCAGAGTGAAGTAAGAGGTAAGCCTGCCCGTGCCGTGAGACCTTTGGCACCGTCGCACTGAGAGGTCTGAGAGGGAGGGCAAGAGAAAGCTTGACACTTTGTGTAGCACAGTGTTTTTAAAACTGAGTGTGAGAGCAGACAGGCTGCAGAGCGAGAGGTCAGCGGGGTCAAGGAGGGCAGGAAAAATAACTGATAGGAAATAAGTGTGCATGACTGAAGAACACAAGGTGACTGGAGGGGGGACTGGGGTGTGGGAGGAGACCATCTGGGTAAGAAACCCAACTTTGAGAGCAAGTTATCTCTGCTTCAATAAGCATTGTAGTTGTAAAGTATGTTTTTGTAATATATAATCATAAAGAAGGTAATGCATGTAAAATAAAAATAACAGATTTAATTAAAAGATTATTTACAATCATTTTTGTTGAAGAAAGTACAGAAAATTGCAGTAGAGAGCAAGAAAGAAGTATAATATGTAATATATGAGGTTATATGTATGACAGGAGGATGTTTGTAATCCAGTGAAAACTGAAGTAATCATTAGCCACCAATGAACATCTGCGTCATCAATTTTTTTGCATTTGTTCTTAAAATAACTCATTTGAATTTGTCCCAGACATTGACCGACGAAAACACAATACGTTCTTCTACAAAAAGGTACAGAACAGGATGTGAGGTCTGGGTGTGATATCATAGCTGAAGCTTCTTAAAGGGAAAAGCTTTCACCCAAAAATGAAAATTCTGTCATTAATTACTCACCCTCATGTCGTTCCAAACCCATAAGACCTTTGTTCATCTTTGAAACTCAAATTAAGATATTTTTGATGAAATCCGATAACTTTCTGATTCTGCATAGACAGCAACGGAACTGACACGTTCAAGACCCAGAAAAGTAGTAAGGAGGACATCATTAAAATAGTCCATTTGACATCAGAGGTTCAACCGTAATTTCATGAAGCTACGAGGATACTTTGTGAACGCTCGTCAAATACTTCAAAGTCGTTATTTTAGTTTTCTTTGCACACAAAAGTATTCTCGTTGCTTCATAACATTGCAGTTGAACCGCTGATGTCACATGGACTATTTTAACGATGTCCTTACTACCTTTCGGGCCCTTGAACTTTTCAGTTGCATTGCTGCCGGGTCAGAAAGCTCTCGGATTTCATCAAAAATATCTTAATTTGTGTTCTGAAGATTAACGAAGGTTTTACGGGTTTGGAACGACACAATGACAGAATTTTCATTTTTGAGTGAACTATCCCTTTAAAAATCAAGTACACTGTACAAAATCAAGGCAAGAGCATGAAAGGTCATGGATTTTTTTTGCCTGAGATTCATGTGCTTTTGAATATGCATCCTAATATTTCATGTTCACCAGGATGGATATTCAAAATGACAACTGCGTTGCACATATAGAGGCCACAAGCATATTCAAGGAGTGTAAACACATGTGTAATTCCTTTTAACAAGGACAGCTATGCAATTATTAAGTCATTAAATCCAATTGGCATAATGAATTGTGAATGAATTTTCTATGTAGTTTCATTACAGTACCCAGTTTTTTAAAACACCCATGAACATTAATGCTAATGTATTATTAATGAACTTTAATTAGAATTAATAATTAATCGCAAAACAGTTCTAACAGTTTTAGACTTCAGCATAAACCTCTGTAATGGTAAGACAGTGCCATTACCTCTAAACAGAGCACCCAGTGGGACAATTACACTCTTGACTCAGTGTTTGTCAGAGCATTAGCCCTGTCTGGGTGGCACTAATGTGTCATTAAGTGGCTGCTGCATCCTGTTTACTGACAGTAGACGTCTTGTCACCTACTAAGCAAACTGTACAAAAAAAAAAAAAACTGCCTGCCACCTGTAAGCCACTATGCACTTATAAGCTTTGGTTTTTTTACGTTTTATCTCAAACACACAGGTGTGAATACTAATGACTTGATGGTCTTGAACTGTGGTCTTTGTTTGAATATATAGAGAGTGAGTTCTTTTAAAGTAGGAAACAGCTCAATCCTTCCTGAGAATGGAGCAGGTGTTGATGTTTTATGTATAACTCTATTAGGACAGCATATGAAACAAACATGGCTAGACTTGGCTTATGGCCTAACAATCTGACAAACATAAATAATCAAAAGCAGACTTGGAGCGCCGACATTTGTTCTGTTCTCTAGTGAAGAATTTCTGAACACTTTTGAAATTAATTGCAGGTCTGTTGTTTGCAATTTGCAAGTTTGTTGTGTGAAATCTGTTGTAAGATACTTCCATGCTCATGTAGAATGTTGCAGTTTTCCACGATGATTTTTAGTTGTTATATAGCAACTTGTTAGCAGTTTGTACATAACAGCTTCAGTATTCATGTCTGAGGAAGGGTTGTTATAGTTAACTAAAACTAAAACCATAAAAAACATGTTTGTAACTCGAAATAAAGTAAATGTTAGCTGAAATAAAATAAAATATACAAAAACCTAAACTTATTTTATTTCAGCCACTTGCCAAGGAAAAATGTCAAATTTTCATTTAGTTTAACTTGATGTACTGAAATGACTGAAATAATAAAACGGAAAATATTAAAATTAGTGCTGGGCAACGATTAATCGCGATTAATCGCATCCAAAATAAAAGATTTTGTTTATATAATACTTGTGTGTGTACTGTGTATATTTATTATGTATATGTAAAGACACACATACAGTATATATTTTAAAAATATTCACATGTATATTTATGTTAATATCATTTATATTATATATATATATGTCACATGTTTGTTTCTGTTTAGTTCCTGTTTGCCCCTATTTGGTTCAGTTCCTGTTCTCGGTTAGTTAATCATCGTTTATTCTGTTCACCTGTATTGATTGATTACTCCTCACTTGTTTCAGTTCTCCATAATTACGTTCCATGTGTTTATATACCCTGTGTTTTCCCCAGTTCCCTTGTCTTGCTTTGAAGTTACGTTGTGGTGCTTATCGCCTCTGTTATTCTGTATTACACTCTTGGATTGATAATTAAAGCCTCACCTTTTGGATTACTCCTTCGCTGTGTGCCTCATCTACCCACATCATGACAGAAAGCAAGACCATAAAAACTGAAAGTAAGCGGCGTCTTTTCCCCGCGTTTGTTTTCTGCCTTTTTGAATAGTTTGTTTTCCTGTTTTTTTTTTCCCCTGCGGCATGGAAACCGCCGCACGTTTCACCGCTCCGAAGAAGAGCCCGCCGGCCGCTCCAAAGATAGGCCCGCAGGCCGCGCCGTTGTCAAGCCCGCCGGCCATCATTGACCCAAGCCCGCCGGTCACCGCAACGGCAAGCCTGCCAGCCGTGCCTTTCACCCCGAGCCTAGAGGGGAATCTGAGGAGGAGAAGGTGGTTGGTTCTGGTCACTAGGCAAGCTCCAGTGTCGGCTCCAGCCCCTGAGCTCGCTCCAGTGTCGGCTCCAGCCCCAGAGCTCGCTCCAGTGTCTGCTCCAGTCCCAAAACTCACTTCCCCGAGTATAGCCCACGGAGGGCTCCTGGTCCCCGAGTATAGCCCACGGAGGGCTCCTGGTCCCCGAGTTTAGCCCACGGAGGGCTCCTGTCCCCGTGTTTAGCCCAAGGAGGGCTCCAGTCCCTGAATCCCCTCCAGAGCGCCCTCAAGTGCCCGCTCCTCTAGAACGCCCCCCAGGATTTCTAGTTTTCCCCAAGAAAATTGGGAGGAGGGGTGGGGGGGGCATATACAGAGGATCCGCCATGGCCTCCTGAGCTACCAGCTCCGCCATGGCAACCCGAGCTGCCCGCTCCGCCATGGGACCCGGATCCGGTACCGCCTTGGAGGCGTGTGGTCCAAGCCTGTCCTGCGGGACCTCCAAGGTGGGGGGTGATATCTGTCACATATTTGTTCCTGTTTGCCCCTATTTGGTTCAGTTCCTGTTCTCGTTTAGTTAATCATCGTTTATTCTGTTCACCTGTTTTGATTACTCCTCACCTGTTTCAGTTCTCCCTAATTACGTTCCATGTGTTTATATACCCTGTGTTTTCCTCAGTTCCCTTGTCTTGCTCTGAAGTTATGTTGTGGTGCTTATCTCCTCTGTTATTCTGTATTACACTCTTGGATTGATAATTAAAGACTCACCTTTTGGATTACTCCTTCGCTGTGTGCCTCATCTACCTACATCGTGACTATAACTATGTAACATACATAACATATTTTTCTTAAATATGTGTATTTATATACACATAATAAATATACAACGTACATATATTAAGCACACAAATGCGATTAATCGTTGCCCAGCAACAGTTAAATTTGTGGTCCGTAAGATTTTTAAAAGAAGTCTGTTATGCTCAGATGCTGTATTTATTTCATTAAAAATATAGTAAAAATGTGTATTTGTGAAATATTATTACAATTTAAAGTAACATTCTAGTTATTTTTAAATGGTTTAGTTTGTTACACTATTTAATTGTTTAATTGGTTATTTACCTGTTAATTATTTAATATACTTTAAAATGTAATTTATTCCTGAGATAAAAAGTTTGAATTTTTCAGTTAAATAAAGTTTAAAACCGCTGTGCTGCTTAATATTTTTATGGAAACCGCGATATGTTTTTTTTTTTTTTTTTTTTTTCAGGATTTTTTAAAGAATAAAAAGTTCAAAAGAACAGCATTTTTGAAATGGACACCTTTTGTAATATTATAAATGTCATTACTTACATTTTCGATCAATTGAATGCATCCTCGCTGAATAAAAGTATTAATTTCTTTAAAAAATATCTTACTGACTACAAACTTTTAAACCGTAGTGTCTGTATAGAACAAAGTGTGAAAGCCTTCAAATATTGTCAACGACAGATCTTATTTTATTCATTAATCAAAAAAGTGTGAATTAGCCTTGACTGAACAGCCATATATAAATGTGTTTGCATAGCTTTCACAATATAGTTCCAAATAGATCATTTTCAGATCCTCTGAGCGGTTTGAATATTAACTCTTGTGCCAGCTTAACTGATCAGTTCTGTGTGATAAATTCCAAAGCAGGTTCACTGGAAACATGCTCTGCTCCTTTTCAGAGAACGGCCTGACTCGCTGACCTCCCCGAGGTTAATAATACACTCTGGCGGTGTGGACACAGGATGCTGAAAATGCCTAGGCACACATGCCGCTCCATTTGCCCGGATTATTCACTCATTTCCAAACAGCCGGGGAATTATAAAGCACCCTAAGGTTGCATGCGCAGGCTCCGAAGTGCAGGTGGTGTGTGTCTTGCTTTACCCCTGCACTCAGGATGTGTGTTTTGATTTTATGGCTCAGAGGAGGATGTGGCGCGATGACCTCAGCTCCTGAGCCCAGGTCCTCTCACTCAAACAGACTGCACATAACAATCAATTTCTAATCATAAGCCAAGAGTTAGTGTAAGCTCTGACCTATGCATTATTCAGTTGAGGGACAAGGGCAAGCAATGAAAGCCCCTATGTGCAAATCATGAAGATTTAACACGCATCTCTTTTACCAATTTACAGCGGCGCTTCTCTGTAACCACAGTGATTAAACAGAATGTTGGAACAAAAAATGATGGTGTAGGAGTATATTTATTCTCTTTTACCCTCGATCGTCGCTCATATTTGTGCTGGGAACATGTCCGACTCTCTGGTTCATAACAACTGCTTGAGAGTAAATCAATAACAACAGACTGAACAAGAGTCATGCAAATCATTATTTTCAGCCAGCGAGTCTGTGAGGCACATGTCTGAGAAAAAGCACACGCTGCCCAGTAAACCATTTAAGATAAACTCTATCCTGCATCTGCCAAGCTCATCAACATCATTTATTTTTTCCATGATGAAATCTAGGTCTGATTTAAAAGTGACAACCAACCTAGGCATTAAAACACGTTAAAACTAGGCATTAAGACAAACAAACTGAGGCTTTGTAAAGCATTGGCAATAATACATTTTTAATAATAATTTGTAATTGTCATAATTTACTCTCTCTCTCATGTCATTTCAAACCTTTCTTTTGTGGAACATAAAGGAAGGTATTTTGAAGACTGTTGGTACAAAGCTGTTTTGGTTACCAATGACTTTCATTGTATGAACAAACAATACTGAGATGTTTCTCAAATTATCTTCTTTTATGTTCCATAGTTTATGTTAGGCCATTGTAGCCTAAATGTTTATGTGTAATACATTTTTTTGTTGAATCAAATAAAATATTTCTAAAGCTACAATTTGTAAGGTCCTACTTGATACTTTCTCATTTAACAAAAATATCTTTAAATAACCTTTTGTGGGTATTTTCACAGTCAAATTTATTTTGCGATTAATTAATCGAAACATCATGTAATTAATTAGATTAAAGTTTTTAATCGACTGACAGCCCTAATATGTATATATATTACTATATATATAGTAAATATTGCACATATAATATAATGCCTTTATTTTGTCTAAGCGCAGTAATGTGATGTGAAACACCAGGTGGCGCTGTTGCTCTGTTGTGGTTTGTTTCAGACTCATGTGCTATGGACAGGCAGAGACTCAGAGCGCCGATGCACTTACATCAACAGATGATCTGCTGTTTGCTGCAGCTGTTTGACTTGTAACACAGGGCAGAGAAGAGCACTTCAGTCTCCGACTAACTGGGATGGAATATGACAGTTTATAGAAATACGTGTGGATTCACAAAGACGTCTGAAACACGGAGCCCCTGGGTGAGTAAACTTAGCTGAATGATGCTGCTTTGCACTTAAATGCCTTAAAGTGTCAAAATGTGCAGCAGGTCATTATAAACACCATAAAGTACCGTTAATGTCTGTTTTAAAATATTTTAATAATAGTAGTAGGCTACTGTTATTATTGTTGTTATTCAAGTTACTAATAACAAGTTAGATCCCAAAAATTATTCCAGTTGCATTTTTACAACATTGGAGTTCTTAGTTTCAATTAGAGAATATCAGAGTTTATTTGTTTACTAATCAGATTTTAGAGGAATTTGGGTGCAACTGTGATTGAGAAGGACTGATCCTTTCAAGACTGAAACCTCATAATAGCTTTTACTCTCTTTTTTTTTTTTTTTTTTGTGATGAGCAAGAACTTTGTGAAATCCTTTTCAGTCAGTTAATGTGAAAAACATACATATAATGCTAATTTTATTGTATGTTTTTGTGATCAAAGACCATTTTACGGATTGTTATTGTTGTATATAGACATGTAAATCCATAACTACATGATAAATGTGTGTTTAAGACCACTACATTTGCGTTACTCCAATATGGGTTTTATGATGGTGTGAAAATGTCACTCTCATAACTTGTGTGAGGCTTATGGCTTATGTTTTCTTTTCACCACAGATTGTGATTTATCCCTTTAAATGCAAATACCACTCAGTTTTCCTGGTGGCATGAAATGAAAAAAGACGTTGTGTGGGAAGGTGTCGAAATCAGTTATTAGAGGGTTTGTCAGTGCAGATTCTTTTCATTATGTCAGTTATGTCACGTTAACCTTCATATAAGAGAAATCAATAAAATCAGAGAAACTGCCCAGTAAGTATTGCCAATATATTAAAGTGACAGTAACTTGCCAAGAGTTATGGGTGTTTGCTGAGGTAGATCCTTATTGAAACCTATAGAGCTATACCTGTTTCATTGTAATATGTTAGTCTAATATTTTGTTTAATACAACCATGTTTTAGTGTTTTTGTCAATTGTTCGATAGTGAAGCATTCAGGTTGTGATGTATCACTTTTGGGTGCGGTTTCAAGTATAACATGTTTAGAGTTTTAGAGTGTATAGAGTTTGAAGTCCCAGTTTATTTAATGCTTTTGTGAAAACAGGAATGTTCAGATTCCTTTTTCAGAATAGATCTATATGCTTCAGACAGTTAACTATGTTTGAAATCCCTTGAGCTGAAGGAAACAGTGAACTCTTAGATCTTATGAGACAAGATTATTCAAATTTAGTGTCGTGTCACATGGCATCAGCTTTCATACTTCAGCTCAGCTGTCTTTTTGGGTCATTTGATGAAACGGGTGCCTGTCCCCGTTTGATTTTGAAGTTTCATATGATTAAAAAAAAAAATTTAAGACTGAAACCTCATAATATGTGTGTTAAGAGTTAATTGCATTATGGTGTTGTAAGCTTAATGGATGCATTTTAGAACAATAATTGCGTAGATTCTGAAAGGTAACAGAGTTGACAGTTACAGTTTAATTTGACAAGCCTTGTGCTCAAGATTATGAAACAATGTTGCTTCTTAGAAAGATAATTTAATAGTAATGTTTTTATAGATGAATACTTTTCATTTGTCAGTTGTTTTTACCGTACAAAAACATGGTAACAGGGTTGACATTAAGATTGTCACCTACTGACAAACATGACAAAATCTTGGATAAAGTGGTAAAAGGAAGAAACTTTAATTTGTCCTTAAAATTTACTTACTGAAAGTGTGATTTATGAAATAATAGTGCATTATAACTGGGTATATATTATTGTATGATGCTAACAGGATTGACACACAAACTAGGGACATTGTTAAGGATTTATAATAATGCAATATGCCAGTTAAAAATTAAAAAAGGAATAAAAACAAAATACTAGATTTAAATTCCAATATAAAATAATAATTCAAAGCTTTTGTATTTTCTGAGAAATTTTGTGTTTGCTCAAAGAATACAAAACTTTTGCAAATGCAAAGTTTCTTGGGTGAACACAAAAATTTGCAAGATACAACAAAAGCATTAAAATACTGTATCAGTTTCATCATATATATTTCTCATATATAATTTCATATTCTTTTTCATCATCATGTCTCCTTAGGGGTTTCACAATATTCTGTGTTGACACATAGTAAAAGCTGCCTACAGATGTTGATTGTTACATTAATTTACACATATGCATATGAGGGAAACAAGTGGCACCTGTTTTGTAGAATGACCCTTTTACTTTGTCCTACACAAGAATCATGTGTAAATCAGCTGTGTAGCTGTTTAGAATAGCCTGTTTAGTTCAGTGTGTTTGATACAGGGCTATAATAATCATGTGGCTCATTTGAAACTCATACGAAAGCAACAGAACAGGAAAGAAGTGTCCAAGCTGTCTCTGTAATACCCACTTGAGCCTCCCAGCTGGGCAAATACATCACACGCTTCCAGTGTTTACTCTGTGAGAGCTCTCTCCACTTCTGCGTGAGTTATGGCTCCAGCGCCACAGGCACAGGGTGTGATTTGGCCACTGTGGGTATTAACGGTGTGATGATGGAGTGCATGCACTTTGTGCTGAAGTTTTTCTGTCTTCAGTGTCTTACCTTCAACATTTGATGTGTTTTGAGGGTATAATAAGACATATGACTTCAATTTAAAGGCCAGTATTTTTCAACCTTTTTTGTTTTATGTACCCCACAGCACCATCAAGGCTCAAGTACTCCTTTGACATCAAATCTGAAATGTGTTTGCAAAAACATCTATAAAGTCTATAAAGTGTGGGGAAAGTTATATTACAACACACACAAATGAATAGGATAGTAAAATAATTATACATATTAATATTCAAAATGTATTAATATTAACATATTCTGAATATTTGTATGGACACTTGCACTACAAGTAAAAAGTTTTTGAACAGTAAGATTTTTTATGTTTTTTTTTTTAAAGAATTCTCTTCTGCTCACCAAGCCTGCATTTATTTGATCCAAAATACAGCAAAAGTAGTAATATTGTGAAATATTTTTACTATTAAAATAACTGCTTTCTATTTGAAAATATTTTAAAATTAGATTCATTCCTGTGATCAAAGCTACATTTTCAGCATCATTACTCCAGTCTTCAGTGTCACTTGATCCTTCAGAAATCATTCTAATATGCTGATGTGCTGTTCAAGAAACATTTATGATTATTATTATTATCAATATTTAAAACAGTCGAGTACATTTTTTCAGGATTCTTTGATGAATAGAAAGACCCAAAGAGCAGCATTCTTCTAAAATAAAAACCTTTTGTAATATTATACACTATACCATTCAAGGGGGGGAGGGAGAATTAATATAGAAATTAATACTTTTATTTAGCAAGAATGCTTTAAATTGATCATGATGATAAAGACATTTATAATGTTACAAAATATTTCTATTTCAGATAAATGCTGTTCTTCTGAACTTCCTATTCATCAAAAAAACCTGAAAAAATTCAGAATGATTTCTGAAGGATCGTATGATTGGAGTAATGATGCTAAACATTTAGCTTTGAAATCACAGGAATAAATTACATTTTAAAATATATTCAAATAGAAAACAGTTATTTTAAATAGCCTAGTAAAACTATTTCAAAATTTTACTGTTTTGCTGTACTTTGGATCAAATAAATGCAGGCTTGGTGAACAGAAGAGACTTCTTTAAAAAACATTAAAAATCTTACTGTTCAAAAACTTTTGACTGGTAGTGTATAGGCAAGTTAAATTTTTCTCAAATTTCTAGCTTTTAATTGGCTAAGAAATCAGATTCACTGCTGGACAATAACCAATAATAATCATTTGTTTATATATTACAAACACTTTTTTATCACATAATAAGGCAGAATAGTTTCTATACTGTAATAAATGCTATGTCAATTAGCACTGCATTGTTCATATACTTTATTATCTGGAGATGACTTGACAAACACAAATAAACCATATACTGTCGCAATCGTGTTTAATGTCTTCATGTTTCCAGACGTTTCAGTTTTTCTGTGAAAACAACTGTTTTCTAACAGTGATAGCTGGACGCTTTTGTCCTTAATAGGAATTTCCTGGTACGACTTTCTGCACGTGAGCTCCCTCTGGCTTCGAGTATGATTGAAACACACACTGCACGGAGTGTTTTGCGCTCCGCGATGTTCATCTCGCCTTATTCTGGGTCCGAATAAAACATCAGATCATGCACAGACTATCCTGTCTCTTTGAATTTAAATATATATTTATTCACACCGGCTCTTGAAAACCTCTATGCGGTGTATATAATTAAGCATATAATTATTTTATTATTCTATTTATATATATATACAAGGGTTTGCTAAATGCATAAATGTAAATGTAAATATATAAAATAAATATATTAATTGTAGTTGTAATAATCGTAATATGCCAAGTAAGGAAGCAAGCTAGAGAAAAAATCACTTTTCAAGTCAGTTTACAATGACTTCATTTCACGAATACTGCTAATATATAAAAAATTCACACGTATTGTATTCCACTCAGATTTGCACATTTTAGACATTGCAATGTTTAAAGTTTATTAGGTTATTTGCAATGTGCAAAGTTTATTAGGAACATTTAATATTTTTAGGTCCTAATTTCTGTAACAAAGTAAATCTCAAATCAATGATTTAGTCAACAAAATGCTGACTGACAGCATGCAATGATTAGTTCTTGTGAGCCTGTAGTTTTGCTTAGAAAGGAAGATGGTCAGACACTCATCATGGCTCATATTTACTTGTTATATCCCACAAGCCTGTGTTTCATTTACAAACGTGCTGATGGTTTAGTCTCAGTGCTCTCACTTTGAATCTCATGCTGAAAGAATATGATTGAATTTGGGATGTGAGAACGCAAAACATTTGTGTTTATCCCACAGGAGAGGGACTGCATTGTCTTGTGTGAACAAAACCCCATCTGACCACTTCCATACAGATGACCAGTGATGGCCACATCATCAGACTCAGCGGACGAGTAAGAACCACCTCAAAATATTTTATTACATATGTAAGTATTGATCTTATCTGTTTATATATAATTGGCTGCATATTTTTGTCTACAGTTCAGTGGATGAAGGTGTGTCTAAACACACTTCAAAGATAACGCTGTCTATCGTCCTGGTGACTATCATTATACTGACTGCACTTGGTAATTTGCTTGTGATGGTGGCTCTCTGTAAAGACAGACAGCTAAGGTAATGCTGCTTCATATCTACATTTAAATTGGCTTTGTCAGTGTACATTTTTGATGTTAAAATAAATTAATATTATATAAGTTTAATATGCAAGATATCTAAAAGTAAGGCATTTGTAGGTTAAAGGAATAGGCTAGTTCACCCAAAAATGTCTGTCACGAATTACTCACCCTCATGTCGTTCCAAACCCGTAAGTCCTTCGTTCATCTTCGGAACACAATTTAAGATATATTTGATGAAATTGTTGAATAAAGTTGTTATTTAGTTTTCTTTGCACACAAAAAGTATTCTTGTAGCTTCATAAAATTACGGTTGAACCACTGATGTCACATGGACTATTTTAACGATGTCCTTCTGGACCTTGAACAGAGGTCTATGCAGGGTCAGAAAAATATCTTAATTTGTGTTTCGAAGATAAATGGAGGTCTTACGGGTTTGGAACGAGATGAGGGTGAGTAATTAATGACAGAATTGTCATTTTTGGGTGAACTATCCCTTTAATGTTACAAACAAGTAACACTGTGGTTCTCTGGTGTTTTCAAAACATTGCTCTGCTTGTTTGAGAATTCTGACCAGCCCCACATAGCAACAATAGCTCAACCAATGGCATGAGTTTGGGGTGGAGCCATCTATTTTTCCAACCAATAGCAGATTGTTCATACTTTTCATATGAAGTTAAAATGGATCATTTTAACGTTTCCTGTTTTCTCAGAAGCTGCGGTCATTATAATTGGGTAAACTTCAATAGTGGTGAACTGAAAGAAATATAGTTTTTTATGTTCCAATTTTCTCCAATCTAATTTGCCATCCCTCCCTCAGCCATTGTATTACAAACTCTCAACTAGCAGAGTTAACTAGTTTTCGGTAACTCGATGCCAGGGTAATATAACAAGATGTATAGTGATAAAAATTTACATAATTTTTTTTATAAAATATAAAAAATTTAATTTATGATGTTAATAACTGGACATGCATCAGTCTGTGAGGGTTCTTGTGTATGATAAAGTATCATAACAGCTTAAACATGAGTATATTCTGTGTATAGACACTAAAACATTTTCTGCAGTGAACTAAAGTTTATTACTGTTATTTTTGTTTATTTACTGTTCTGTATATAGGAAGAAGAAGACCAACTTCTTCATTGTATCACTGGCATTTGCAGACCTTCTAGTTGCCCTTGTTGTGATGCCGCTGGCAGCCATAGAGCTGACCACAGGTCAGTGGAAATATGGAGAGACGTTCTGCTTGGTCCGTACCTCACTGGACGTCCTGCTAACCACTGCGTCTATTCTGCATCTGTGCTGCATTGCACTGGACAGGTGAGTGCGTTTGTAAAGCTAATATAGAAACAAAAAATTACTAATGTTGTTCTACACAGATAACGGCTTGTGTTGCCATGGCAATATTGAGAATAGAGGTCTTAAATTAGAACATGTTATCATGCGCGTAATAGTTTTGGGACAGCAGTCTTCTTTGCTAGATTTGATGATACGTTTTTTCCTCTCTAAAACCTGTTTGGTTCATGACATGCAGTGTCATATTTTTTTATATAAATTTTATATACATATATACATTAACAGTCAAATAACCGGAATAATTAAGATTTTTAATGAAGTCTTCTAAGCTCACCACAGCTGCATTTATTTGATCAAAAATACAGTAAAAACAGTTATATTGTGAAATATCATTACAAATTAAGCAGCAATAATAATTAAGCACCAAATCAGCACTTTAGAATGATTTCTGAAGGATCATGTGGCACTGAAGACTGGAGTATCACAGGAATAAATTATATTTAAAAAATATATTAAAATAGAAAACTGTTATTTAAAATTCTAATAATATTTCACAATATTACTGTTCTGTTGATTTTTCATCAAATAAATGCAGCCTTGGTAAGAATAAGAGATGTCTTTCAAAAAAAAAAAAAAGATGTATCATTACAAACTTTTGGATTTATTTATTCATACAGTTTATTTACTTTTTTTCTCTCTAAACTGTAGGATTTGCATTTTAGCAACCAGAGGCACTCTGAAAGGTTTTAAGCCCTGTAATCATGCGTAACAAAATTATAATGTGCTACAATGCTTTTCTGGCACCTTGCTGTGTTATATGCAAAGATGATGTCCAGCCTGTATTGTTATGTCTAATTTTTTATTTTGTCCTATTCCTAATTGTTATGTTTCTTTGATTGTAAAGATGCGTTTTATTTACAACTCACAGAGTGAACCGTACATTCAGAAATGTACTCACAAAAAAAGAAACACATAGTTTATGTCTTGACACTAACTCCAGGGGTTTGTCAGCGTGTCAGCTAATTATGTGTAATTTGCTGGATTACGTATGCAAATTTTCTCATGCTCACCCATTAGGAAGACCGCAACTCTCTTGGCCCGTAACAGAGCAGCTGTGATTTATGCACCGCACCTGGTCCATATGGCAGTAACATGACTCATTCTTAGTCTCTCAAAGCCTCTCTCTCTCTCTTTCGAGCAACATATTCTGTTTATCTGTCCCACTGTATCACCAAGTCCTTTCTCCATCCGTATGATTCCCATGGCTCATCATGATATCTTTGCTTCTACAGTCTCTAGTGAGAGCCTATTTTCTGGGTGTACATAATTCACAGCGTTAGCTTTTCAAGGAAAATCAGCAGAATCATCTGGGTATATGAAAGTACAGTATGTAGGGATGCATTGATTAGGAAAGACACTGTACTGCCTGACAGCATCCATGTATCATTCTTGAGATGTTTGCACTTCTTGTCTTGGGCAGGTACTATGCGATTTGCTGTCAGCCTCTGGTCTACAATAACAAGATGACACCTGTGAGAGTCTCACTGATGCTGGTTGGATGCTGGGTCATCCCAATTTTCATCTCTTTTCTTCCCATCATGCAAAGTTGGAATACCATTGGAATCGAGAGCTTTGTAAGTAAAGAGCGGTTGGATGCATTCTTCTTGTTATGCTGATGTTGTATATCTTTTAATTAATTACTATCTGCTAGATCTGTGTAAGATGCATTAAAAAAAACAGTTTTGAAAAAAAAAAGCCACAAATACAGAGTACAAAAAATGTTACAATTGTATGACAATTAGTATAACAATTAAAAAAATGGAATGATGTTATTTACTTTGGTTATATTGAAAGGCTCTAAATGATGTTACTTCTTGAGTGTTACCATTTTAAGGAAGGTTACGTTTTTGGTAATTAAAGTAATAATCAAAATATATTTTACAAAATTGAATAGGAATTCAACAGATTACACCACTGTTCAAAAGTTGGAAGTCAGCATTTATTAATTTTTAAAAAATGATGCATTAAATTGGTTTAAAGTGATAGTAGAGACTTTTACATTGCTACAAAAAATTATATTTCAAATAATTGCTTTTGTACTCTCTGAAAGAAATGTGACACTGAAGACTGGAGTAATGGCTGTAGCTTTACCATCATAGGAATAAATTACACTTTAAAATATAATAATAGAAAACAGTTATTTTAAATTGTAATATATTACAATATTACTGTTTTTACTCTATTTTTGATCAAGTAAATGCAGCATTGATGAGCATAAGATACTTAAAAAAAATTTTTTTTTTAAATCTTACTGATCACAAACTTTTGAACAGTAGTGATTGCAAAAATTGGTTGTATAAAATTATGTTGTATTAATTTATTTGTTAAATGTAGTTGGGAAGGTCAAGACCTCAGGTGATAAATCAGTACAATATTGGTTATCAATAATATTGGTTACCGATATTAGGGATTTTTTAATTTACTAGTCAATATTTTATATAT
>NW_015645543.1:885260-905050 GCF_001515625.1 Sinocyclocheilus rhinocerous
TGTATATATATATATGTGTGTGTGTGTGTGTGTGTGTGTGTGTGTAGATGACCTTTTACAGTATCTAACAATAATTTAAGCTTAATCTAAGGTTAATTTCTGGTAAATGTAATCTTTAGCAAATCACAACATATACTGTACTTTCACTTGTAGCATTCAAAATGACTGATTTTAGTTTTTAGCGACAAAATAGGATAGAATTGCAATATCAACCATTTATCTGTTATCAACCATAAGATGAAAATAATAATCAGTTCTTGGTATCAGCCATAATTTTAATATTGATGCATCCTTAATTTATTTTCTGTGTTTTTTCATGTCATTTCCCAGATCGAACAAAGAAATTTCAACTCCTCCCGTAATTCGACTTGTGTGTTCATGGTGAACCGACCCTATGCTCTGGTGTGTTCGGCCGTGGCCTTCTATGTGCCTCTGGTGCTGATGGTTCTCGCCTATCAGCGAATCTATGTCACCGCTATGGGACACGCTCGGCGAATCGGCTCGCTTCACCGGGCCGGCTCAGCCCCTTCTTCGACTTACCCCAACCACGATCAACATGGCTCCAGTCGCATTAAGACCGAAACCAAGGCGGCCAAGACGCTGGCTGTCATCATGGGCTGCTTCTGTCTGTGCTGGGCGCCCTTCTTTATCACCAACGTGGTGGATCCCTTCATCAATTACAGCGTGCCCTGGCAGATGTGGACCGCTTGGCTCTGGTTGGGTTACATCAACTCGGGCTTGAATCCGTTCCTATATGCTTTTCTGAACCGGGCTTTTCGGAGAGCCTTTCTTATGATCCTGTGCTGTGGAAATGAGCACTATGCCCCACAGGGGGGCTTTAGTCCGAGCAGACGGCACTCAGAGTCTGTCAACGGAACCTCCATTTCTCTCAGGTACGGTTAGTCCCTCTTGAACACACTGAGCTTTCAGAAATGAGTTCTCGGGGAGAAAAGAGATGAAGGATAACCTTATATATGAAAAGTGCATGGAAGAATGTTGGCAAAGTGCTCTTGATGGAGATTTCTGGTTGGACTCACTGCATCATCAAGGTCCTTTTCCTTTTAATTAGTTGTTTGCTAAAGGCCATATATACAGAAGTACACAAATATATACACAAAACATTTACTCAGTTCAAACCTTTGGGGTCGGTAAGGTTTGTAATGTTTTTGAAAGTAGTCTGCTCGCCAAGACTGATCAAAAATAAAGTATAGAAAGAAACAGTAATATTGTGAAATACTATTCAAATTTAAAATAAATTTTCTATTTTAATATATTTCATATTTAATTTATTCCTGTGATTTCAAAGCTGAATTTTCAGCAGCCATTGCTCCAGTTTTCAGTGTCACATGATCCTTCAGAAATCATTCTAATATGCTGATTTGGTGCTCAAGAAACATTTCTTATTATTATCAATGTTGAAAATAGTTGTGGTGCTTAATCATTTTGTGCAAACTGCTACATTTTTAAGTTTCTTTAATGAATAGAAAGTAACAGCATTTATTTGAAATTAAAGTCCTTTGTTACATTATAAATGTATTAATCACGTTTGACTAATTTAATAGGCCTATATCCTTGCAGAAAAAAAGGTATTAATTTCTTTAAAAAAAATTACTGACTCCAAACCTTTGAACGATAGTATATTTATCATTTTTGATTTTGATGTTAAATGTTTTTAATGAATATTTCTGAAATTAGTTAAGTTCTTAATTTCTATATCAGGGATCTTCAACAGGGCATCAATTGCTAAACTGTAAACTTTTTTTACTAATATTTAATTTTCCATACTTTCTGAGAAAAAAGGTAATGTGCGGTAAACAAAAATACAACTAAAGCTGAAGTTATGAGCTAAAATTCCATTAAATGTTTCCCTGTCCCTCTCACAAAATGCAATGTGCCAATATAGCTAATCAATAATGATTATTTTAATGGTTTTTCAATGTAAGTGTCATAGTGTAAAACTTAAAATGCTACCCTCAGTTATGTACATTATGTAACAAGGGGTCCCTGCTCCTTCTCTCTATCCTTGGCCTGAAAAATGCTAAAAATGTTAGAAATGATAATGTCACTGTAATCTTAGACTATCTTAGACATTATCATAAAAATGATCTTTATAAAACCCATTTAGAAACATGCTAATACCATACAGGCTTTTACAAGACACTTAAAAATGACATAATCGGCTGGAACATGCTCTGTAACTTTGAAAGTGAAAAGCTGTTTAGCCGCAAGAGCTGGTAGAATATTCAGCATCAAGTCTTTCCACGATTCCAGTTGTTTTTCTCCTCATAGTTTCAGACGGTTTTAAGTGGGCTGTGCTATTACAAAGGCAATTAGCCCCACACTGGTTTTGCATAAGTATAGATGACATCACTTTTTGCGGCTCTTGAACAAAACAAAAGCACATGGTTGTGACCATGCAATGCTCATCGCTCTGAAATTTTATGATCTGCGTAAAACAACAGAGGCATTTTAAATACACCACTATTTATTTTCCCGTCTTTTATTTGTGCATTTCTATTATTTGTGTGTGTTTTCCACCCCAGGCGAATGAATTACTTCATTGATGTTTTGACCTTTCTGGTTTTTATAACTAAGGCCAGTACTCTGAATGTCTACGCTCCGTGGTTTGCCGTCTCGTTCTAGCAAAATACTTGTCGTTTTATGCACCAATATAATGGGTGTATCCTTATGATTTGCTTTGTTACAATGATGTTTTGGGGAATTATTCCCCATTTTATTACTGTAAAGTGGCTCTTGAGTAGTCTCCTTTTTTAGATTTTAGTGTGCTGCAAAGCTCTTGGCCAGTCATGTGACATCTTATTTCAAGTCTTTTAAGTCTTATTTTGCTGTATATTAAACTAGCTAACTATTTTTTTGACATTATTTGTAATAATAATAATATTTGTAATAGTTTTTCCTACATTTGATGGCAGAACTGTATTAGCTGAGCCACTGACACAGCTTACTTCAAAGCATCTGACACATTTACCCCACATCTACCATTTTGGGGAAAATAATTAATTGTAATCATACATAACAATTAATCTTAATTCGTAATTTCAGTGGCAGGCATTGTCTGGTCAACCAAATGGTATTTTCTTGATCAGGTCAACCACATTATTTAGAATTAAAATCATAAAAATACTGCAAACCATAAAAATCTACCAAACATAGACATCACATGATGCTGGACAAATGGTTTTGTGATAAACCATTTTTTAGTTTTCAGGGGGGTGTTTTACGGTGGACCAGCAGTGCACAATAAATGAAATCTCCACAACACAACGAAATTAGCACAACACAATGGACACAAGCCGCAAGACAACAGAAACAAGTCACAACCCAACAAAATTAGCACAACACAACGATTTCTTTGTGTTGTGGAAATTTCGTTGTGTTGTGCACTACTGTGCCACCAAAGTGTTTGGTTAGTAACTGACAATTTTTTGTGGATATGAGTAAAATATAATATTTTCTTATTGGAAAGAAAATAAAATTCAAACAATCTATTTCTAAACTAAGGTATTTCGATAAATTAAATACATTTAAAGGTATAGTTCACCTTCAGTTGCTGGTCCCCATTGACTTTCATAGTATGGAAAAAAACACTATGCAAGTCAATGGGGACCAGCAACTGAAGGTGAACTATCCCTTTAATATACATAATATTGGCTAACATTTTTTATTCATTATTTTGCCCTCGAGACTCGTCAATTCAAAAAGCATGAAAGGACATAAAGGCATTTTCAATCAAACTAAAAAAGCAGGGTGCACAAAATAAATGCGAGATTATGTTATGTATTCTCTTAATGGATAAAATATGATATTTCTAAAGAAAATTGTTCGAAAAAATATAATTATCATCAGTGGACATGAAATGTACCCTAAATTGCAGAATGAATAACCCATAATATATACAGTACAAACATACACAGTTTTCTAGATTTAGAGGTGACTACTAACTATTACATTTTAAGATTAATAAAATAAACGCCACTAAAGAGGAGGTTTGATTCTAATCTAGTTTAACTTTCATAGGCTTGATTTAATCTTTGTTTTCCCAAGGCAGTCTATGTCAAAAATGATCTCAGAGGGCGTTTCTGAAGGACGATTTACCCGCCTCTGCAATTTATTCCCCTGTTGATATTATTGTATCCAAATTACCGTATTGGCCCGAATATAAGACGACCCTGATTATAAGACACACATTCAGCTCACTTAATTGCTTTAACGTCTCCGCTTATTCCAGTGTTTTGTTTTAAAGCAGCTTTCAAATGCTATAAATATAAGGATTTAGAGTTACACTTAGTCCCTTTTGTTAGGGGCTGCTGCAGAATCTGTCCTTGTGCAACACGAGCGAATACACTGCGAGAAGTGATTTTTTTTGTCTGAAAGCTACAGCCTTGATCCCCGCATGAAGTATTTTAGCGCCGCATTTTTCCCACTTTGTTTGTTATCAGACTGATGATTGGTGATGCAGAAAAGGTGTCAGAAGACACAGCTCTCTCTGCTTCTGTTTCCATAGAGACTTCTCTAATGGCCAGCATCCAGCAAACCTTAATCGTCAATCACAGCCTTTCACATTTTCCATATTCTACACATTCCGGAGGTATGTCTGGAATGTGACGTTCTCCCTACCAAGGAACATTTGGGCGACTTAGCCATGTGGTTTAAGTCTGCTCTCTGCTCATGCGGAGGGCTTTGAGTTGAGCTTTCTGAATCCGTTCAGTGGCAGCCGGACTCACGTTTCGCTCGGTGTGACTGAAAAAGCGTCACGTTTGTGAGGGGAACTTTGGACCTTTGGCTCAATCAGAACCAGGCACCACAAAACACTGCTGTTTCCCAAGAATTATTAATGCAGGACTGTGTCCAAAACCTATTCAGAATGATATGTACATGTTAGCAAGCTTGAAGGTAAACGTCTCAGCGTTCAGGTTCAGCCAAGGTCAAATCAAATCCTCCACACAGCCGTGAAACCCAAAGCCAAGAAATAAAACCAAAACATATGAGAGAATGTTTTATTGTTGCTCTTCAATCTAATAAGGAGCATGGTTGAGGAATGAGAACATCCTGATAGCGTTCTCTCGCTGATAACTTCTTGAATAGAAGCTGAGATGAAGGTGGTCACATGTTTTATGGCTCTATCTTAGATTAAGGACATTGTTGTTATTGCTGTCTATAATGTCCCGTTAGAGAGAGAAATTCAATTTGATGGCACTGTGCGATGCGGCGGCCTTGCACTCTGACATGACTTTTATTCAGACCGGTCTCAACACATTTTTAAAAAAGCGTCCAACCTGTGATTGAACGCTAACTCTGCCTTGTGATGAATTTGATACTGCAGTAAAGGCCTTAAATATTGATTCTGATGTTTTAGGGTGTCAGCTATAATAACTGTGTAGCTTTAGTTTCTGCCAATAAGATCGCAGACACTTAGAGTGGGTTAACAGGAGCAATGGGTTAATGTCTCCGATTTTACAATGTACTTTACAAGCTTTCCCTCCTTCCCGAAGCAGTTATTAGCTCAGATTGATCTTCGAAGTGGCACTATTTTAGCAACCCACTATACAAATAGTGCCTATAGAGGGCATAACTATCAAATAAATAGTTATTATTATTAATGATCTTGCGATCATAAACTATTTGATTAGATATAGCATATTATAAAAGGTGCTGGAATGTTGCTGTAATCTTCGTTTGACTTTCAGCATTGAGCTTCTGTCTAAATTGTTAAAGAAATAGTTCATCCAAACATTCCATCATCTGTGTTATTAGTGTTAACTACAGAACTAAAACTGTTAAAAATAGTTTTCTGGTCATTTAAATAAAGCTGAAATAAAATATAAATATTGGATGAAAAGCTTAAAAATGAGAAATGTTGTTTTGGCAACCGACTGAAATAAGTTTAAGTTTCAAGTTAAAGTACTAAAACTACTAGAACTGATTATATCTGAATATACGCAAGTGTAAATGAGATTTGAGAGCTGAGATGAAGGATTATTATTGAATAACAGCTTGAATTTTGGTCTGTTCCTCACACAAAACTATTGTATGGCTTAAGAAGACTTGGAATAGATTGCCTAAATCATATGGTACTTTTGTCATTTTTGGAGTTTGAAAACCCTTGGTCACATTCACTTGGAAATTCACACATTCATCTATGGAAAAGAGCAGTATGAACATTGTGCTAAACATATGGAAGCCTGTTTCCGCCACTGAATAAAAAAATAAAAAAAAGGTAATTGTGACTTTTTATCTCACAATTCTGACTTTTTTTCTCGCAATTCTGAATTTTTTCTCAGAATTGTGTGATATAAACTCGCAATTGCGAGTTATAAGGTCCAATTTTGAGGGGGGAAAAAGACTGATATGTTCTCAGAATTGCAAGTTTATATCTCACAATTCTGATTTAATAACTCGCAATTCTAAAAAAAAAGTTCACAAATTCGAGATATAAACATCTCGCAATTCTGAGAATTCTCAGAATTGCGAGATGTTTATATTTCGAAATTGTGACATTTTTTATATCTTTTTTTCTATATAATTTATATCTCGCAATTGTGAGTTTATATCTCAGAATTCTGAGAAAAAAGTCAGAATTGTGAGATAAAAAGTCACAATTACCTTTTTTATTTTTTATTCAGTGGTGGAAACGGGCTTCCATATAAACATCTACTTTTGTGTTCAGTGGGAAAAAAAAAGTCACAGAGGTTTGAAATAACTTGAAAGTGAATAAATTACAGAATGTTCAATTTTCGGGTCTATCCATTTAATACTGTACATTTAAATATCACCAGTCTTAAAGTCCATTTATTAATTTAATAATTTCTTTGATAGCTATTAAAGAAGCTCAAATCAAAAAAGAATTAGATAATCACTGGTGTCTAGGCAGTAACCTGAACACATTTGATCTCTACCGTTTCTCTTGTGAAGTCTAAATGAGCATTTGAAAGGTATCCACTTATAACCCGCTGCTAAAGATGATGTTTCCATGTTTGGTCAAAACTGCACCAGTTTCACTCTCAGCTGCACCAAATCCTTGTGTTTCAGGTTAATGTCAGGTCAGGCTATGAGCTGGTCATCAGACTAATGGATAGGGTCTTGCATGCGTATCTATTTTAAATCATTTCCCCTGTGGTTTAACAGGGAGTCACATTGATTAGTGTGCTCCCTATCTGAGATCACTTTTTTTCCCCCAAGACATTTCACAATCCTTGTTAGTTTTTTGGGGGGCTTATTTTGTAATTGTGAGCATGAAAAATGTTGTTTATTTTTTTAAAGTGCTTTAAAATTCTGATTAAATGATCAGAAGTTGTGATCTTTAAATGCTGAAAATATCTCTCCAGTCAGCATGAAAAACAGTTCTGACATTGTTTTGTATTTCTTGTTTTAATGCCAAAGACAGATTGTTCAGGCGTCCAGAGGGTTTGTTCCACTGGTGTCCGTGTGAACATATGGATCCAGTGTAAAGGCAGTGCCAAATTTGTTGGGAATGATTATTTAAACATAAGAGTGCAACAGATATTTGGCCAGGTGGAATTTCAGTATATGGCCTCTTTTTAATTTTCACCGACAGTATTGAAAATGTTTTGTTTTGTATGATTTCTTTTCTCATGCAGAATGTGCACAAGATGCAAGTGAGGAATCCGTATCCTCTTGTGGTTTGATTTTTTACACATGTTTGGGATGTTTTTTAGTGATCATACTACTTCGATGTGGTTATGTTTGATTTGGATATCAAAATGAAGGTTTGTTTGGTTAGATATATCTGCACACATTCTCTGGACCATTCTTATTTTTGACCACCCGTACTGTCTGTTTTATCTTTAGCAAAGTTCACAGTAAGCACAGTGCGGTTTGCTGTGAAAGTAAACTTGCGTGCTCAGTTTCAAGTCACACTTTTATTATTATTGTATACCAAAACGGAAATTGGTCATGAATAAAAAAAAATCTAAATAATCTCTTCATGAAGAAGTGCAGAGGAAAGAACAGTGGATAATGTTAAATGTGTACTTTATATGTCAGGCACAGTTACAGATGACTGAGATAGACTAATTACTGCACTCAGACTTAATTACTTTAAGAGCAGAAGGTTGAGTGATGTTAAAGGATGTTCCTCTTCTCTGGCACTAATTGGTCTGTGCAGTTACTTGTTGGATTTTATTTGCCCATTCGATTCTGTTTCCAATCAATATCTACGAATAATAGAGGACGGTGTTTCTCTGTTAATGTACAGTCAGTCAGTCATTATCGCAAAATAAACCCTGACAGGGTAATTAGGACGCAGAAGAAGAGTGAAAGATAAAATATTCATTCGAGTTAACCAGAGAATCGCTTAGCTTCAGCTAAGACAAGAAAAATAGTCCATTACAATGTACCAAATAATCGGACTAGCAAAAAGATTAACGCTGCAGCACAATTGCTGTAATAATACTGAGATCATCTGAGGTCATTTTCTCTACAGCCAGTGTTGCCAGATTGGAAATGTCCAAGTATCGCACCAGAAGCTCAAAATTATCGTATTTGGAAGAAAATTATCGTACACGAGTAAAAACGTACAGAATACAGTCATTTATCTACTAGACTAGACCAACAACTTTTTGACACAACCTTCAAATTACCACAATAAATAAATAACTATGCTAGGGCCCTATGAAATACGTTTTATTTTTCCCAAATTCCATTAATTTTTTTAAATTCCAAATTTACATTTTTTTGGATTCTGTTTTTTTTTTTTTTTCATTTAAATTTTTCTTTTTAAATGGTTAAATTAAATTTTATTAATCAAAAGCACGTCTAATTAAATAATGAAACGTATACAATTCAACATCAAATCTATTAAAAAGTTTAACAAAAATTAATGAGAAGGCAGATGCTAAAATCACCGTGAGCATATGTGTGTAGTACACAAAACCGCGTGACATTCATTCAGACCATAGACTATGATTCAGACAGACACAGAACATGCAGGATTTATATTTAAATAGCCTTTTTGCGGCTTAATATTTACAGATACTAGTCCATATCACGATTTAAGTCTAATGACCTTCCTTTGAATAATTCATCCAAACTTTGACAAATTCTGTGACATTCCGCGTTATACAGTAAATTCTGTTGACTGGATTCCACAATTCCATCCGTGTTTTCCGCATCGCGGAAATCATAGGGCCATAGGCGTACCTTGTGGGAAGGTCCAAACTCCACCTCTGAGTCGCTGTCATCAGAATCCTGCGTGTTGCCAGATGTTGAGGGTCCTGAGGTGTGCACCAACCCATTTAGAGCTTCGGTAATGAGCCGATTTCATGGCTTTGTTTTGATGAGGTTGACTTTGGAAAAAACACGTTCTGAAATTTCGAAATTATCGTACATTATGGGATTTTTTTCATTATTGATCGTACATCGTACAGAGATCAAAATTATCGTACAAATACGATCATTATCGTACGTCTGGCAACACTGTCTACAGCTGAGAAAAATGACGCTAGATGGCAGCATGTACGTTGGTATAAATCAAGAGCACGAGTACATGAAAGTAGGCCTAGCAGTGATTTTAGGAGTTAGAAGTTAGGGTGTAGTAACATTTGCAAAATTTTGTAGGCAAAAAACGGTCCATTGTCAACAGTGTACAGATATTTGAAGCACTGCTCATTGACCAGTGAACATGAGCGAAATCTGTGTGGCTAACTTTTTCGCCTATGCAAAACTCCCATTCTTGCGAATTCCCATTGGAATGACTGGATATATCGCTGAGCAATATTAAATGTGGCCACACCCCAAAAGTACCGTTGTACGACGATTCAGTCATCTCAAGAGGAATCTTCTCGATCAGATATTTGAGGGACGTGAACCCTGCGCGAATTTTCCTCCATCAGATTCGCAAGTTTCGCCACATTGACCAATATAAAGCTGCTTAGTTTGGAATTGATCATGGTGCTTAATGTATCACTACAATATTGACAGTAAACAGTGGACCATCTTTGCCTGAAAAACTTCGTAGAAGTTTCGCAAATGTGATTGTGCTTTTACCTGAAAGAGCAGATAGGCCTATGGAATCAGAAATAAATATTCCAGCAAGCCGCTTAAATACAAGTATATTTTCCTTCATTTATCTTTTATCTTCTCTTTTTTTCCCCCTCATCTTTCGTATGTGTTCTTCTCTGGGGATGTTGAAAGATTTTTTGATAGCTTCTAGCTAAGGATGAGTACAGAGATCAGTCAAAGAAAAAAGCTTTGAGACAGAAAGGCTGCTCTTTTTTACAAAGTTTTCAAAGCTCAAAGCCTGCCTGGCCTGTTGTAGGAATCTGTTTTGGCATATGGGGAGAATTATTGGACATTAGGAGTATAATGTAGCTCATAAAGGGGGGAGCTCATCTGAACTGGATTACTGATTTTATCAATCTCAGTCTTATTATAGAACAGTTCATGAGAACGGCATGAAAAAGGTTTCAAGGCATGCCTGTCGACCCAAAGGGTTCCTCTTTTCTTTTGGGAGATTAATAATAGTTAAGAGTTGATTGCAGAGTGCTAACTGCAATATTATTTAAAGATAATTTTTTTATTAGAACGTCCTAAAATTTGAACATCTGGTCAGCAATACAATTTAAAGGGATAGTTCATCCAAAAATGACATTTCTTTACCCTCAAGTTGTTCCAAACCTGTATGAATTTCTTTCGAAGAATGCTGTTAACCAGTTGCAGGTAGCCATTGACTACCATAGTATGGAAAAAGTAACATTTTAACACAATTCCAACATTCTTCAAATCTTAAAGGGGTCATATGATGCTGCTAAAAAGAACATTATTTTGTGTATTTGGTGTAATGAAATGTGTTTATGCGGTTTAAAGTAAAAAAAACACATTATTTTCCACATACTGTACATTATTGTTTCTCTTCTATGCCCCGCAACTTTACAGTCTTTATGCACCAAGAGCTTGTAACACTCCAAAGAGAAAGGAAAAAATGAAATCGCATCATATGACCCCTTTAAATCTTTTGTGTTCAACAGAAGAAATTTCGTACAGTTTTGGAACAACATGAGGGTGAGTAAATTTTCATTTTTGGGTGATCTGTTAAAAAAGTCACTGTATGTCTTAAGAACTTCCCACAATGTTAGAGACCTTAGGAAAGTTCATATTTGAATACATTATCCACCCCATTATGTACATAATGTACAACTGACAACAATCCTGCTGCATACAGTTGCAAGGCATTCTAGGCATGCTAACAAGGTTTTAATTTTTGACAGTTGATTTGATAAGAATAATTTAATCAGATTTCACTCTGACATTCAAGGTTAATCTCATTTTATTCTGGGCAGCAGAAGCACATTTACTTCTTATAAATCAACATTCATTTACAAAGCAAATGTATCAGTGAAGAATAACATTTCCATTCTACCCAAATTAATTTGCTTATTGCGTTGTAGAACTTTGTACCAAGCCATGTGATCGTGAAATTATGTGTATTTTTAGGTACGTATATTATATAGCAGTCTCACATTATTCAGACTGTTACAGTATTATATACAATTCTCACAATTTACGTAGTTATGTATGTTCTGGGTTTATGTCTAGCATTTCTGACATTTTTCTCCGAATTATGAGGGAAAAAAGTCCGAATTGTGAGTTGTATGGACCATATTGGTGCTCGACTTAGGTCTTTTCATAGAAAAATATTTTATAGTGAACACATATGTTAAATTATTCAAATTATTAATTTGTCCTGCTGTTTACAATGGAAAAAATAGCATTGAAACAACATGAGGGTGAGAAAATAATGACAGAATTTTAATTTTGTGCTGAACTATCCCTTTAACAAAATTTGTTTTTTTAAGTAAAGTAAAAAACATTTACTTGTGCAGTACACTGAGAGGTCAAGTCTTGCGTCAAATTTTAAGAAGGAAAGCCAGTCGGAGAGATGAGAAAGTGATGAGGAACTTAGTGAGTTTGTGGCTTGTGTGACAGTCAGGCTGAGAATTCCTCAATCTTACCCTGCCGACCCTCAGCCAAGATTCGCTCGAGTGCAACTCACATGAGTCAATCACTCTACAGCACTGTTTCTCAACCCTGGTCCTGGGCGCCCCCCAGCACTGCACATTTTGTGTGTCTCCCTAATCAAACACACCCGATTAAACTCATTAGCTCATTAAAATAAACTCCAGGACCTGAAATGGGTGTGTCAGATAAGGGAGACATACAAAATGTGCAGTGTTGGGGGGCGCCCAGGACCAGGGTTGAGAAACACTGCTCTACAGTATACTCCCCCAGCATACTTGAACCTAAAACACATTCTTTCAGCTGTTTCGCTCCACCAAACAGCTGTTGTTGTGCTGTATCATGGTTAAATGAACAACATGCTGAGGACAGAACCCTGTGGAACACTATTCATGCAAGACAAACGGGATGTGACACTCATGCTGTCCGTGCTGAAGAGTTTTGTAGTGCTCAGCTTAAATGCGTGATAATGTGTGACTGGGTAGATGTGCAAAAAGTGTGAAGTTTCATCTTAAGAAGATCTGCAGTGAGCTCAGGTTCACCAAAACCTGCTGTAGTGCTGAGATAACGCAGATCAAGTGCTAGTTTTCAAGTAGAGTTTCTGCCCCACATTCTGCTCCTCCATGATGATGGTTTCTTTTTTAACATTAAGCACCAGCTACAGTCTTTCAACCAGAGATGTAGGAACAATATGAAAAGTGGAAGGGACACATAATAAACCTTGCCAGCTTGGCTCATTAATATAAGACGATGTAACATTTGCCCAGTTGCAAACAGTGCCAGAAATGACCTTTTTCGCTTTTAGCTGAAGTCTGAGTACTAAAAGCAATTTTTAAAGTCCATGTGAATGCACTTACTGCTGTTTCTAGTTTTGATGTCTTCATGGGCTTTATAAATCAGATATTAATATGGAATATAGTCAAGTTTTCCCAGGTCTGCGTGCGCAACAAGTTGGCGGGCAATATGCTAATGTTTCATGTTGACATCAACATGAAACGGCTTGGGATTTGTTTTAAAAACGACTCGTTTAAATGATTCAGAGTCGACTCTTTCTTTTGAGAGACAATAACTTTATACACGGTGCAGTTTCAGATTTAAAACTTTGCGGGATGTTTTCATTCATTTAGAGCTGTGTTACACACTGCATGAAAGGTAATTTTCAAAAATCCATAATAGGGGCACTTTAAAGTCAAGAATTTAGAAAGGTCAGTTTAATCTATGACAATGAACTTGTCCATTCAAACTGAGTTGCTTTACAATTTTTTTTTTAAAGAAATTAATACTTTTATTCAGCAAGGACACATTAAATTGATTAAAAGTGACAGGAAATATATTTCTTTTATATGTTACAAAAGATTTCTATTTCAAATGTCTATTTCAGTTTTTATTACGTTTTATTCATCAAAGAATCCTGAAAATGTATGTTTACACAAAAAATATTAGGCAGCACAACTATTTTCAACATTGATAATAATAAGAAATGTTTCTTGAGCACCAAATGAAAATATTTGAATGATTTCTGAAGGATCATGTGACACTGAAAATTCAGCTTTGCCATTACAGGAGTAAATTACATTTAAAATATATAAAAATAGAAAACGATTATTTAAATTGTAATAACAGATCACAGTTTTACTGTTTTACTGTATTTTATTCAAATAAATAAGAAACTTAAAAAAAACATTTTAAAAAACTGTTAAGCAGTATGTGTTCTGTATAAGCAAAACATAAAAAATACACCTTATTAGGAGTTTTCGGATGAAAACTACATTTATTATAATTCATAATTATTCACAGATGTCATATAAATGGCAACTGTAACACAGAACTGAGCATTGTGAACATTTTCTTTTTGACTCTTAATGGATTAATGGATGTGCACCATAATTGTGCAAAAACTCTTCAACATGGTTTAATTAGATGTTAATGGATGTCTAAATTTGGTCAGAGGAATGCATTTGATTGACGTACATGGTTTGCTTGAAGTTTTTTATGAAACCATAAAGAGAGATCCTTTGAAACCATACTTTCTCTAAAGCTAAAACAAATCTAAGAACAACTAAAAAGTGTACTGACGGATTGAACCCATAAAGGATTCCTGTGTATCTTAGCTGAAGAATAACTTTTGATGTTTCTAAGACATAACAGGGATATTTAGAAATTGCATATCCAAAGTCAGTCCATAAAGGCTCTATATGTTCAAAGAATCTGTTGCTCTGATGTTAGATGTGTCTGGTCTATTATCTTTTTCCTGTTCACATCTGCTTTCATTCACTGTCCATTGACATTAACAGTATACATTCCTTTTCTTAGAAAACCTACAGCAATAAAAAAGAAGGAAATTTGCATTGAGCTGCATTTGCTTCTTTTCCAAGAAAGCGTCTTTGCTTCTTTCCAACCAAGCAGAATATAACAGTATGTTTTCTGTTTCTTTGTCTTCAGATTGTCATTTCTTCAAAACCGAAAGTACAGCGTCAATTCCAACCGATTTCTGTCATGCGAGCTGGAATCTCAGGAGTCTGTTGGTGCATCATAGCCAAGAGTTCAATGCCTACAAACGCAGCCTGAGGAGAACATACAGACAACAGCCTACATAAGGAAATATGTGTCAAATCAAGACACTTCATTGCAGTTTCCTTTTGATGCGAAACAACAAATCACAAAGATAGTTTATAGGCCTATTTCGCAGAACTTCTACATTATGTAAGAATGATGTTAGCATGCAGGCATTTTATCAGACAGCCTAAAATTATGAATGCAGCCAGATAAAATGTCCAGGAATGTTCAAGGAGATGGGGAAGGTTTGGAAAAGCACAACAGAGGAAAAGAAGGCAAAGAAAATACACTTCAAAAGAATTAGTTCAATTAAAAATGAAAATTGCTGAATATTTATTCACCCTCAGGTCTTCCAAGAAGACCATCACTTGCTCACAAATGGATCCTGTGCAGTGAATGGGTGCCGTAAAAAAGTGTCAAACTGCTGATAATTGTGAAGTGTAAAGTGGTCCGAACCACTGTCCTGCAGAGTTAATCTCCAACCCTAATTAAACACACCTGAAGCAGCTAATCAGGGTCTTCAGGGATTACTAGAATCTTCCAGGCATGTTTTTTTGGAGCTGGTTCTGCAGGACACTGGCCCTCCAGGACCGGAGTTTGATACGTGTTTAAGCTGGAAGCAACGGTTTGAAGTTAAAAACATTTTAAAGATGGATTTGTTTCTTACAAACATGCAGCTTTTCAAGATGTTAATCGATGGACTGGGGTCGTGTGGATTACTTATGGATTATTGTGTTTTTATCAGCTGTTTGGACTCTGACGGCACCCATTCACTGCAGATTGGTGAGCAAGTGATGTAATGCTAAATTTCTCAAAATTTGTTCGGAAGAAACAAAAACTCATATTCAGCATGTAGCCTGAGGGTGAGTAAATATTCAGCAAATTTTAACGTCTGGGCAAACTATTTATTCAAAGAGATCTTTCTTCGTCCCCTTGAACATTTTTCAAGCTGTATGGGGATGTCAACTTACTGCTTCTCATTTGTGTAGTTGTTATCATCTTTCAAGTTAGGAGGAACATTTCTGCTTCAGCTGTAAAGGCTAACAATGATAAATCTATACAGCTTAGCAGACAGGTGCAAACGGCTTGTCATTTAAGCATGCGGTTATTCTTGCATCCATTGAACCTCAAAATGCTCATTTTCAGACTAAGGAGTTAATACTCCCTCTTTATTAATCAACGTATTTGTTGTACATGTACAGTTTTGACTTCTGTGAAAAGAAGCAGTGGCTTGTCACTGTGTGACATTTGTACTTTTATTGTATCACTCTGTAATCAAACGTAATTTAATGTACAGTGTACCTGGATGATGAATCTAAAAAATCTGTTGTCAAAGTTTCATAAAACTATATAAAAATTACATTGTTACTCCGTACCGCATGTGTTCGGCACTTCCATTACATAAAAGTTGCTGTTTGATTGAAGTGCCATTGTTCTTTCCATTGTGCTCCAGACAGCTCGATGGAGGTTCCTAGGAGACAGCTAAATACTGAAATATTTTAATTGTGTAATGCTTCATACGGCCTTGAAAGCATTAGCTTGATCAGGCCATTACATTGTTTTGCCCAAATGAGCCAATTACATGTCGAGGCATCGAGTGCCACTCAAAAATTCAAACTCGACCATCAAAGATCTAAATTACTTTCCATTTGCGAAACAAATGTGAAGATGATTTCAAACGTGAAGTTTTAAAGCAGCTATTCCAGCATGAGGCCACACAACAGATGTTTTATACTCTGCCAGAGACAATCAACTTGACAAAAAATAATAATGCCAAGATCTCTGAAGTACTGCTTTGACATTCACTCATAATACACACTACTGTTCAAAAGTTTGGGGTCAGTAAAAATGTTTTACTCTCATGACCACAAAGACATTTTTTTAATCAAAAATACAGTAAAAACAGTTCTATTGTGAAATATTATTCCTATTTAAAACAGCTGTTTTCTATATTATTACATTTTAAAATGTATTTCTGTGATGGCAAAGCTAAATTTTTTACGAGCCATTACTCCAGTCTTCAGTGTCACATGATCCTTCAGAAATCATTCTAATATGCTGATTTGATGCTCACTTAACATTTATAATCAATATTATCAATGCTGAAAGCAGTTGTACTGAATTTTGTGGAAACAGCAATACATTTACAAGATTCTTTGATGAATAGAAAGTTCAAAAGAACAGCATTTATTTGAAATATAAATATTTTGTAACATTATAAATGTCTTTATCATCATTGAACAGCATTTATTTGAAATAGACGTCTCTATTCTCCCTTTTGGTCAATTTTAATGCATCCTAGCTGAATTAAAGCCCAAACTTTTGAGCAGTAGTGCACAGTCACCATTTCTAGTAATTCAGGGTAGAGATATTTATTTATTATATAACGGTGCAGTCTTTTAAAAAAAAAAGAAAAGAAAAAAAAAAGCCAACTTTGAAATGTATAAAAAGCATTTTATTAAAAGTGCTGTATATTAACAAGCGAATGACTGACCTTTTATGAGCTAATATATACAGAATCTGACTAGGCAAATAAACAATGACAAAAAAATAAAGCAAGATAAAAATATATATAATTGTGATTTTTAAAACAAGCAAAACAATGTCTCTGAAAAGTCACTGCATTGGTCAAAGGTAAATAATACAAACACCTGAGAATAGTTGTATCCTGTACAGTCTCAATCCTGATATTATTATTTGTGACCTAAACCTCATAAAAAATAAATAATAAAAAAGTATCAAATGTTGGCAGTCCAATCAAAGCATGTCTTTAACGGTGGAATTGAGAAAAGCATCAGTGTTGGCTTTCCTGGAGAGCTCGCTCTGTAATGGAAAACCAAGATAAAACATGTTAACACATCTTTACTAACTGAACACTGAATCATTATTATGTGTGGGCCTTAAAATGTTAATGATCTCTCTCAGGGGAATTAGCGGTCACAAACGAGCATCCTCCTTATCACAGATGCTCCATTTGGAGTTAATAAACATCCGGGGAAGTGGTCTAATGCAGAGTGATTGGGCTTACGGTAAAGGCCGAGTAGCTCACTGGAAGCGGTTTCTTGTCACTGTTGAACTCCTGCAGCGGCACACGTGGGCCAGAACTGGCCTCTGTAGTCTTGGTCCTCTGTTAGACCAAAGAAAAAAACACACACACAAAAATTAAGAAACATCACTGATCTTTAAAATTAAGACATGTACAGATGATAGAACTTGACCTACAGTTTTACACAGAGTACTGATTATTGTTGATGCAACAGTGTCATCTAGTGTTAGCTTTGGGAACTTCTCTAGTTTAACACTGAACTTCTGTCTAACCACAATCCTTTTTGGACTGATCTCAAACCAACAGCTTTGATCAGAGAGTTGAATTGAGTTTGGAATGCCCCAGGCAGATGGTTTTAACCTTGGCAGAGAGTTGAGGTCTTCCTGGCACACACAGAAATGTGGTGGATGAGCCGCCACTGCTGCTGCTGCTGGAGCTACTGACGCTGCTCACGGTGGCAGTGCGAGGTGCCAACATATTGGGCATCTGAAACAATTGGAAGATGATTACGTGTTTTGATAAAAGGCTTGTTTTTGTACATCCATGCTTAGTGAGAAAATAGATACCTTTTTAATTTTGATAGGGGTGGGGGTGGTATATGTTGATCCGAGGGGTCTCTTTGTCGGAGTTTTAAACTGAGAGGTTTCTGTTTTCTTTGTCATCTGGAAGACAGTTCAGTAAAATAAATCTTTAAAAACATTCCTGAACAAAGTATGTAAATGTATCAAGGTACGATACAGCCAGGTCACTCTATACTACAAAATACTTCTTTTGTGTCTACACCATCTGATATTCGATGGGTGCTTTTCAATACTCAAATTGATTTAAATATTCAAGGCTTTGTATTAAAAAAACAAACTTTAACAACATAAGGGCAGATCAATTGAGCGCAGCTGATGATGCTTTAAAGTGATCAAGAATATTCCAATGTACAAATAAGCTTTCCTTTAATTGCTCCATCCACATTTCCTTTCCGTGCATCGAAAGGAAATGTGGAAGCACCAAGGGAATAAGAAATGAGAAGCACCAAGGGAATCTCACCCGTTCATTCTTCTCCTTGTCTTTCTGCAAGCGATGCTCCTCCCACTGGCTGGAGATGCAATCCATGATCCTTTGACCTTGCACAAGAAAGGAAGTCCCCTGATTCTTTTCCCAAACTTCCACAAGACTTCTTAACTCCTCTTCCAGCTGTTTGTGTAGATATACAAAGGCAAACTGACATTACAACCACAACTTGTCTTAGCTCCCCATGTCGTTCCAAACCTGTAAGACCTTTGTTTATCTTCGGAACACAAATTAAGATATTTGTGATGAAATCCGAGAGCTCTCTGACCCTTCCATAGACAGCAACGTAACTGACACATTCAAGGCCCAGAAAGGTAGTAAGGGCATTGTTAAAATAGTCCATCTGACATCAGTGGTTCAACCTTAAGTTCGTGAAGCTACGAGAATATTTCTAGTGCGCAAAGAAAACATAAATAATGACTGTTATTAGGTAGTAATAGCCGCATTTCCACTGTTAGGCCAAAAGCAGGCGTGCTAGTGCGTGCCAGGGCCAGTCGCGTTTCCACTGTCACTTCGGGGCTTGATCGTGCCTCGACGGTGCTTCCTCGGAGCCAACGGCCCGGGTTTTTTGGTCCGACGAAAACCTTGGGCCAAAGCGGGCCAGCTAGGGCTAGAGGAGTGGTCGTGAACAAAGGCGGAGTTTCTCGCGTCTGGAGAGCGTCAGCGCCGCGGATCATGTCAGAAAGTTAACAGCTAACACCAGCATTAAAGACTTTTAAAATTATTTTAGTTCAAAACTCACTTTCAGACAGCAGCGAGTGTTTGAAATAACTTGATCCGATGCAGACTTGACTGAATAAGTAGATAGGCTATGTTTATACCGCTTTATTTCTGTGTGATTAATTTTCAATCCTGATAAATTAATTCATTATGATCAATGTATCACTTATTGTAAAACATCCGATGCTTGTGGATTTAAATCTTCAACAAAACATGCAAACAAACGGCCGCTTTTATCATGTTCGTTTTGTGATTGCGCTAGTTCCAGTGACTTATTTCTTATTCGTTTTCTGATACGTTCTCTTTGTTGGTGAAATTATGGGGTTGCGTGACGTTGTTCCTGAGAGGCATGTAAAGGGCGGGTTTTAGTGAAGCGCAGCGGAGCTTCTGGCCCGACGGTGGAAACGCA
>NW_015645543.1:905343-922258 GCF_001515625.1 Sinocyclocheilus rhinocerous
GCTAGAGGAGTGGTTATGAACAAAGGCGGAGTTTCTCCGCGTCTGGAGAGCGTCAGCGCCGCGGATCATGTCAGAAAGTTAACAGCTAACACCAGCATTAAAGACTTTTAAAATTATTTTAGTTCAAAACTCACTTTCAGACAGCAGCGAGTGTTTGAAATAACTTGATCCGATGTGGATTATGATCACCATACAAGGCAGAAATATTTATAAGCGATGCAAAAGACTATGCACGCTAGCCATTAACGTTACCATAGTAAACATGGTAAATACGACCGCTTGAAGAAATCAGACGTAAGCTTCTTATTCTCTATCACAATCGTGTATTTATTTAGTAACATTTTATTGGTCATAAGTCTCGTCTCGAGAGTTTAGCTCCGCGTATGTCATAAAAATATAATCATGTTTTTTGTTCGGGAACTTTTATAAAAAGATAGAAATTATCATTCTTTCTAAATGTGATGTATATACTGTGACTACAAATAAACAGAAGCAGACTTGACTGAATAAGTAGATAGGCTATGTTTATACCGCTTTATTTCTGTGTGATTAATTTTCAATCCTGATAAATTAATTCATTATGATCAATGTATCACTTATTGTAAAACATCCGATGCTTGTGGATTTAAATCTTCAACAAAACATGCAAACAAACGGCCGCTTTTATCATGTTCGTTTTGTGATTGCGCTAGTTCCAGTGACTTATTTCTTATTCATTTTCTGATACGTTCTCTTTGTTGGTGAAATGATGGGGTTGCGTGACGTTGTTCCTGAGAGGCATGTAAAGGGCGGGTTTTAGTGAAGTGCAGCGGAGCTTCTGGCCCGACGGTGGAAACGCGGCTAATGATGTCCTTACTACCTTTCTGGGCCCTGAACGTGGTAGTTGCATTGCTGTCTATGCAGAGTCAGAAAGCTCTCAGATTTCATCAAAAATATCTTAATTTGTGTTCTGAAGATGAACAAAGGTCTTACGGATTTGGAACGACATGAATGTGAGTAATTAATGACAGAATTTTCGTTTTTGCGTAATCTATTCCTTTAAGATAAAAAATTACATGGTCCAAAAAAATATCCTTTAACAGCCAATGTGCAAATACCTTTGGGAGCAGTTTCTGCACTTTGGCCCTGTCCTTACTCTCTTTGAGCAGAGATCCTCCTCTGTTACTGAAGCGATTGGGATCTGCAGCCTTTCTCTGGTAAGCGAAACATAGAACAAAATGACACGTGTGAAACCACATAAGGTTGAGTTCACTTTAAGCATGGGACTTGTGAGATGCCTGTGAGAACCTCAAACTCTTGAAAGAGAGCCCAGTTCCTCTTCCATTTCTCCAGGTCCTCCAGTATGGGCTGTGCTGCCTCATAGAAAGCCTTCATTCTCAGCATCTCGGTGTCATGGAGGGCCAGCAGCTCCTCGGTGTAGTGATCTGTTCAACCAGAATTAAGTTAAAGCCATTTTCCATGGGCAAAGAATCAGTGTTAGTCTGTATTTTTATTTTAATGGTTTTAATCAGGGTTGGTCATCAATAAAATATTTGATCTACTTAATTTATTATGATACCATTTATGATTAATTGACTACAATTAAAGAGTTTTTTTTTTCTTCATCTGGATTTGTTCTGATGAAGAAACAAATTCATCTACATCTTGGATGGTCTGAGTTTTCATTTTTGGGTGAACTATACCTTTAATCACACATCGGTTTTTGCTGAGAATTGAAATGAATTTAATATTATGAAGTTACCTGACTGCCTTTAAGTTTGAATATCAAGGTTCAGGCAACTTACCATCACAGAAGTGAACATTGAACGGCTCTCTCTGTTCTGGTCCAAGCAAGCATTTGTCCCACAGAACCACAAGCTCCTGTCGGACCTTATCAACCACCTCCTCCAGCTGAGCCATCTGCAGCTCCTCCAGATGTTCCACATAGCCCTGCCACTGCAAGAGGAAATGCACTCCATTAGCACTCGTTGGTAAACCACAAGGAGAGTTAAGATCCTTGATAGGACATCCTGTGGGTTAAATGCAAAAGCTCTCACCCGTCTGATATCATCAGAGAGAGTGCTCATGGCAGCCTCTCGGAACGCCTCGCCTTCCGGCTCAGGACAACTCAGACGATTCCACAGGCTCGTAGCTCGCTCTTTGAGTTTGTCTCGGGCTGAAATCAAGGATTCCTTTTTCATTGCAAGCTGTGTGGTATAAATATTAATTATGAGTACAATAATGATGATAATAATGGTTATAAGCCAGCTGGCAAGTATCTATAGTATTTTTTATATACTTCTATTTATACTTGTATAGCCAATTTTTATTCACATTTGGTGCTTGGTGAGATTTAAAGGGGTCATATGATGCTGCGTGTCAGGGCAGATGGACTCCCGTTCCAGACTGCTCTCTGGTTCATGTCCCATCTCGTCCATCAGGCTCCTGATGTCCTCCCTGAGCCCAGAGAACACCTTCTCCCTGCTCACCTACAAACAGAGCTTAAATCACAAAAGCATCCAGGACAGAAACTCATGAGTGATCAGAACAGTTCCAAAAAGAAAAGGGATAGATACTTTTTCTTTGACGAGTTTCTCAACATGTTCCTGGAGTTCCTGCAGCTGGGTTCGAGAAGGCACACTTCCCGATGGGATGTAATATGGCGTAGAGCACAAAGTTACGCACAAATCCTCGTCCTGCTTCTTCAAATCACTCAGCTCTCTTAAACGTTCATTCTTCTCCTTTAGAAGAGATTCAACATGGCACCGCAGGTTCTTCTCCATCTGGAGGACTGTAAGGTCTTGCTCCAACTATAAAAGATTGCAGGATAACGATCAGAAAAACTGGAGCTTTCCATAATTAGGGTTAAAATTCTTAGAAAAACATTAAAAAATGTAGACAAATTTCAGACAAGCATCAATAGTTTATAATGCCCGATTACTAAAAGGCAATACTTCACAGGTCTTGTCTTACTTTGTATGGTTCCAGTCCCAGTTCCAAGCACAGTGTATCCAATTGTTTCTGGAAGGTAATGACATCGGTTTTGATGCGATGTCTTAAGGCCTCTTCCTCCATAATCATTGAATGCAAAAGCTCCTATAAAACATGTTTAATTCAGAGTAAGCATCAATCAGAAATCGGTGAGAGATGTGATGCATGCAAAGGCATTACTTACATCTATATGTTTTTTCACAGTTTGCATTCGTTCTACCCTCTGCTCCTCCATGATGCCGATACTGTCCCATATGTCCACAAGCCTGGCCATGGAATGATTGATCTCAGTCACCAGAGAGAACGCCAGAGCTTCACTGCTCATGAAAACATAAGGAAATAAATTAGATTAAATGAATACTGATGGATCTTGTGGTGTCTCCATTCACTTTCACAGCATCTTTTTGGCATACAATGTAAGTGAATGGTGACTAAGACACATCACTTTTTAAGTTCAAGAGAAGAATGTCAAACGGTTTTAAAGCAACATAAGGGTGAGTAAATGATGACAGAATATATTATTATTATTATATAATTTTTTTGGCTGAACTATCCCTTTAACATGGTCTTAACCCCTTAAAAACCCCTTAACGCCTAAATAAGGCTCACGACAACAAAACAGATCAGCAAGACTTTAGTTAGTTACGTTAGTTAGTTAGTTATTTATTTAAAATTACTACAGCGTCAGTAAAACTCGCATCATAACCAAAAAGAGGTAACGAATGAAACTAGCGTGTGTTTTGCATTACCAGCCACGATATAACGTTACATAAGATAATGAGACACGGCCATAATACAATTTAACCTAGCGCTAGTTTGGCAGTTTAACATTCTCGACTTATACACACTTACCTTCTGCGACAAGACATCGTTGTTACGTAACTTACTAACGCACAACTCCGTCGATAAACTAAATAAAATATGAAGTATGACAAGAAATAGCAGTCGTCTCGCTCTGCAGCTAACGTTACGAGCGGTAAAAATTTGAATCGCAGCTGATGTTTTCTTGTCTTCTTCACTGGACGCAATGAAAAGAGACTCATATAGCGTCACGACTATTGCGCCACTACGCGCCCCGGAGCGAAATAGTTTCCTTATCATAATTAAATACATTCCGTAGTGATTTGTGATAACTACGGGTATCCTTTAGGATGTTAGTGCGATAAATTATTGGAATAACGTTGCTTCACTGAACAGATAAGAATCTGGACTTGTGTTGCAAACCTGACACAAATAACGAACCATGGAGGTACAAACAACAAAATCTAATGTCTGTGGAGAGCATCTTCAACTAAGGTACAGTAGCTGTAATGCCACCTTTGTGTGTGTTTTCTTGGCAAAAACATGGACAATTGTACAAAACAGGGGGGTTCACCTATTATTGTTTGATCTCAAACTATTGTGTAACCAATAAGTGAACTGAAACCAAAAGAAATAATTTATTAACCAAAATGTATTAAAAATAACTAAAATTAAGATGTTTTTGCAATGTAATCATTATGTAACATGAATATGGTGGGTGATACAATATCAATATCATGAGTCCAAATAGTTGTTATTGACACTGGTTTAAAATATAATCACATCTCCAGGTTAAATTTGTCCTTTACTTTTATTTCCTCAAGAACACCATAAAACAGTTTCACATTTTAAAGGCAGTATAACAGACAACTTAAAATCACAGATCTGTATTGTCTTGTCATGGTCCTGTATTATTTGCTGATGTGTGAAGATATTTTTTTTCTTTCTGGCAATTAAAGAGCAGTTTTGCACCAATCACACAGGAAATTAATTATCTGGCTTGTTTACATTTAAAATGGTATTAAATCAATTTCTGAGGGCTTAGTGTCTCAGAAATATGCCACAAAGTAGTTATGTTGTTATTTGTTCGATTTTCTTGTAGTTTTTGATAAATATAAAAAACTTAATTTGAGACATAAATGCAATTTTGTCTTCCAGTGTGTATAATAACAACCCCTGAGTTTGTACAGTAGCATTCAAAATGTTCATATTCAGTTCTGATTCAAACAGGAGTGGAATTTTTTGTGCTATCTTGTTAATTTTATGAACATATTCAACATTTATAATTTCTAAGAGCTGAATATCATGTTTCATGTGTTTTAATAGAAAATATGTTTTTCAGCTCTTAAGGCCCATTTGTGGATACATTACACAGACGAGTCATTAACCGGTTGTGTCGTATGAGTAGCAAAACAAACAGCACTGTGGATGGTATGAAATGACAGTTGTTCCATGTCTTTGTCACCAGCCCCAAAGAAAGAGCCTCTCCTTAAAGAATCTATCACTGGTGTGTTGCAGCAAGCTAGAATTATATTCACGCCAACTTCTTTATAGTCTTTTAAAACCATTTTGAAGGTGCTCACTCCCACTGTGTCTATTATGGAGATGCAGGAGCAATCTAAGATGATAGTATGAAAATCAATGTGTTGTGAAATCAAGCTTACACTTACATCTCCATTTGTTTCATCTACTCTATCTGTCTTCTTCGCAGCCTTTTCTCTAGCTTTTTTCTCCAGTTTTCTTCTGCGGGTTATTTCAAGGAATGGCTCAAGATCAGTTGCTTTATATAAAGATTTTAAAAAGAAGTCTTTGTTGGCGTAGAAAAGAGGCGCTTGAAAACGAAAGATCTTCACCTTTGGAACAGGTGAAAGATTATCATACTCTTCCATGTCCTCATAGTCGTTGGTTTGTTCAATTTGTCCCAGTAACGAAACCTTAGGATTCTGAGTCTGGACCACCACACAGATCATAGAGAAGACAACACCAATCAGCAGTCCAATCTCCACGCTAATTAAAGCAGTTGAGCTCATGCTCACCAACCAGACAATTGCCTCAATCTTGCTTTCACGCCATTGCTTAGGGACGTCTAGAAATTTGCGCAGGGCGCCCCGCAGACTGACGATGATGATGCAGGCGAGAACACATTTCTGCAGGGCATAGAAAAATGGTGCAAAGAAAAGAAGGACCAGAAGAACCACTAAGGCACTCACTACACTGGAGACCTGAGTCTGGCAACCTGTTGAGTCTTTCACCATAGTTTTTGCAAGGGCGGCACTTGTAGTGAAAGCATGGAAAAATGAAGGAATTATATTGCAGAACCCAATTGCTATCATTTCTTGGTTGGGCCTAACTGTGTAACCATTCTTTTTAGCAAACATCTCAGACAGAGAAACAGTAAAAGCAAAACTGATGACAGCTAAAGGAATGGCATCATATGCTACACGGGGCATCAGTTCAACACTGGGCACCTTTGGCGGAATGAAACCAGTTGGAATGGCACCTGAGATACTGGAGCTAAACTGTCCATTTAGATCAGCAAAGTGGGAAACTACTGTGGCAACTGCCACTACGACCAGTTCTGTGGGCAGTGGGGTCTTCAAACGGTCCTTATAGCGATCCTGGATCTCTTTTCCTGCAAGCAGCACTATGATGCAGATGGCACTTGTTATTAAGTCACAGAAGTTGGTTTTGTGGATGTTCTTGAAGATGTTGATCCAAGTGACCACCACTGTGCCATAGCCTTGGTGTCGAGGGATCTTAAGGCCAACCAGGTACTTTGCCTGGACAGTGAGGATAGTGCAAGATGCCCCAGTGGCAAAGCCATCAAGCATAGGAGCAGACAGATAAACCGAGACAAACCCCAGCCTGAGAATGGCCATCAGCACCTGAGGAGAAAATAAAATACACTTTTCAATGAAGGACATGACATTTTTTTTCCCTACTATGTATTTATTTATTTATAAATATAATATAAATGGAATTGGAAGATGGCATTCGCTGTGTTCCAACTGGGATAAATCCTTCTCCAAAGGGCACTTAGAAGTAAGCGCAATCATGACCCCCATACTGAAGGGTTGTTCCAAACCAAAGTGCTCAAAATGGGCCACTTCAGAGGACACTTTGAAATGATTTTGAAGGGTACAACTGAGAGACACTCGCTCCCATGATTCTTTTCGCAGGTTTAATTGTGTGAACAATTGAAGTGACGTGCAAGTGCATTTCAAGAAACGTTTTTTTTGGTCACCCTTCATTTCTTCTAATCTCTCACTCACATTTATTTAAATGATTTTTTTTTACTTGAGTTTGATGGTTACAGCACTTAAATCTTTGCGTGGTGATTTGCAGATGTGATTTAAGAAAATGTACGTACCTGGTAGACTCCAGCAAGAAATGTTAAAGCTGTGGCAATGCTAATGGCATAGCATTCCTTTCCACATTCCATATTCAGTGCCATGATCTTCAAGTTGACCAGAGTAGTGTTAGCTTGCCCAGTGCCATTTAACCCTAATGCGTTTTTCGTACTGTCTTCATTCAAATCAAAGCCTGCAAGGTAGACCTCTCGGTCCACAACTTGTCCAACCATCAAACTCATGAGACTGAAGATGCCCACAGAAACATGTCTTGACGTTCCCATGAAAAAGTAAATGATGTTTGAAAAAAATGATGTGTACAAGCCATAGATGGGATCCAAGCCAGCCAGCAGGCAGTACGCAATTGCTTGAGGGATCAATATGATGCCAATTATGATCCCAGACATCAGATCTCCCCATATATAGTCCTTCACCTTGTACTTCGGAAGCCATTTCACTACAGGGAAGAAGCCTGTTAGAGTCCTCTTCAGTTTAGATCCTGAGCAGGAGAGGTTTCGCTGCAACTTGGTCTTGATAATCTCACGAATCCGTTTCCTCTCTTGTACTCTACGCTTTAGTGGGCCCACAGTCACAGAGTTTAGGTCCTCCATGGCTTCCAGTGATGAAGGACCCATGGACTGATGAGGCTTTTAAGACAGCTCCTGAAAAAGGGACAAAGACCTTTGATCAGTGTGTGATCTCCTTTAAAGATCAAACTGGATGCCTGTTAAATAGGGGTAACTGATTAACTGTTGTGCTTGGAGCAAGTGTGAATGGAAAACAGTTTCTGCGTTTTCTTTTTTTTTTGCTGTTTCTGTGGGAAAGTCAATAATTAGTCCAGCAAGTTAACACGATTATCTAAAGTTATACAACAATCAGTGTTTGAGAGGGTTTAACCTGCTAGGGACAGCATTTACCAATCATTAGAAAAGATTCTCACATACTTCTCTTATCAAAGCCTCTAAAGCTAAAGGCTAGAGCGAAAACCAGGAAACAAAAGCTTGTTCTTACATCTCACCTACATCTGTTTCATTATTATTAGGACTTTGTATGTACAAAGTATTATGCTAATACAGCTATTTTATGACGTCAATGATGTTAAAGTCGCTGACCTTTTATAATCATTAATAAAACTCCACAAATTGCAAGTACAGATGTACTGTATGTGGCAAAGCAATGTGCACTGTTCAAAGCAATTCCTGAGTAAAAATGTCCAGTTACTAATTAGTTCACAGAAAAATCTCACCAACAATTTCTTTTTGATTCCTTATTCCATTAAATCCTTTTTATGTCATTGTCACACATCTGCTGTAGATTTGGATGTGCCAGACATTGGTCTCTAATCAAAGCAAGTATGCATGCTATTTATCTCCTAATTGCCTTTTTATTGGAGGGTCATAAAATCACCACTTAGATATGAGACTGTTTTCCATGATGGCGTCTCATAGTTTATAGGTCTATATTTGAACTGGCATTAACATCAGTAAACTATTTAGTTTTCCTCTATAGTTGTTCTTCTGCCAAAGTAGATGCATTTTTGAATTTGAAGACAAATAACAATATAAATGAGCAACTATTAAGTACAACACTCACCTGAATAAGTGACTTCTTAAAGGGACAATATAAAATGAACAAAACTGCTTAGATTTATTCACTAACCTCTCTATACCCCGCCTCCCACTGGCTAAATGAAAAGCTGTGGTGTAAGTCCATGCTTCAGTATGCAAAAACCTTCAGGCAGTCCTCTTTTCCAACATCAGTCATTTTCATAGGCTGTAAGAACAAAAGGCGGAAGTGTTGTGTCCCTCCTGGGTTAAACATATGCTAGTTTGTAATGTTCTGCATTGAGTAATATCTAGGCATTATGACAATAAGGCGTAAAGAGTCAATCTTTTACTGGTTCTTATTAGATGAAGCAAAACCAGTTCAGACATTAGATCATGCTACGAAATATAATGAAAATAAATTTCATCTGAACTAGATAAATGAATTATAGCCACATGAGAAGAAATGAAAAGACATTTGCTTTGTCATGCAATTGCGCTGGAATTTAGTGCAATTGATAGCATCAGTACTGCAGTAGATAGCATAATGTAAGACATGTTTTAAGATTTATGCATTGAAATACATACACTAGATTTAATTGTAAAGTGTCTGAATGCTTTCTCTTAATTGTCTTAGCTCCTTTTAAATACAATTTACATTAAAAAGCAATAGCAGGGCAAAGGCATAAGTAGTTAATCTTTTACTGGTTCTTCTCAAACTGAGTGAAAACATTTTAAACATCAGATCGTTCCATGAAAAATAAAGAAAATAGTAGAATCACTGCTTCATCTGAACTAGTTAAATGAGTTATATAGTGAACTACTTTTAGAATTATCTCTTTTTTTGTTGCTGGCAATGCAGAGATGTTCAATGGCATGTATAGTGACAAAATTTCACACTGACTTGAATGCTGTTGTTCATGCTACTTGCAGGATGTATGGCTTTTATACTGTGAGAAATGTGTGAAATATGATTTACACACACATTTCTGTAAAGACTCTTTTATCATAAATGTTCTGCTTTTAACTATAGTTCTCACATGATAGGTGCCACACATAGATCATATGGGAGGTTTTTATCATTGAAACCAGACAATGGTGGTATTATACAATTTTATTATACTATTTAATAGTATAACTCACAGTTAATATTTGTTATATTTAGTGATGTGCAAGTTTGTATTTATTTATTTATTTTGGGTATTGTATAGTATGTTTTGTCCCATACTGTTGTCTGTGTGTGTGTGTGTGTGTGTTTCCATTTATTTACATTATTACTATTGTGTCAATAAATAACAAAGGACCAGTTCAGGCAATCTCTCAGTTTATTCTGTGAACTGTGAGCCTCTGTCATCTAGAATAATGACTGTGTGGTTAAGAATAATGTCCTTTCTGTCCTTTCTTCCTAATTGTAGACATACAGTACAGTTGTTGTTATCAGATCTGGCAGGTTGTATAGACAGCGATCTCGGTCCACTTTTTATATGAACTCAGTTATGAGTCATACTTTATGAGTAACCATGAGTGAATGACAGACAAACCTTCGTATATGGTCCTTGGCAAACTGAGGTCTTATGTAAGATATGTCTTAATTGTAGTAGGGCAGGATGAGTTCAGATAATATGTACAAATGAATTGTTTACCAGTTCAGTGTCATATTATAATTTCTAAATAGTCTAAAATCCTAAAATGATGTCATGAGATAAATTACATGACATGAATGTGTCAAAAGGCATGTTGTTTTATCTTCATTTCCTATTAAATATTATTGTGATATCATACTAATATATAAAAGCTTTGTATAAGAGGAAACCCACCACCATATAAGTTGAATATTTTGGGAAACAGGGACTCACCCTTATCATAGGAGCAGATGAGTAGAATGGAGAATACATTTGCCATGCCTCCACTGCTGAATTTCCCGGTGCGCATTAGCTTGGCTGTCTGAATAGAGCAAAGGATTGTGGGTAAAGATGTTAGTCTGCTTTCTTAACCCTCAACAACCAATCATAGACAGATGGAGATAGAGGAAGCGAGAGAAGGGAGGGCTGTGGGCTGATCACCATAGAAACAGTGCCACCCACAGTCTCTACTTAGTATTACTGAATTTATATGTGGCTGACAGCATCTGAGTAGTGCACTATGAGCCACATGGGGGAATATATATATATATATATATATATATTGTATATATATACTGTATATATATACAGTTACATTAGATTTTGAATTTATGTTTACACCTAGATAGCATAAATCTGCTGATTACTTATATAGACATATCTATATATTCAGGAATCTAGTGTATACCTTAAAATGCATATACTATGTTTAAATGTTTTGTAAAATGTGTTGTTGTTTGTACTGTTGAAATGCTTTCTATTAATTGGCCCACAATATAAAATGATGTTTAAGTTGTTCTCCCTAAAAGTGTAACACTGTTTGTGCCTGTGGCTTTGTGTTGCTGTCAAAACATTGCTCTGTTTTTTTGAGCATCCGATCTGCCTGGCAACAGCTCAGCCAATGGTGTGAGATTGGGGCGTGGCTACCTGTTTGTGCGACCAAGGGCAGATGGGCGGAGTGTTTGAGGAAACCTGTCTGAAAATGGTCTCTTTTAGCAGCGATGATGCAGCAAATTACATGTATTTGAGAAATATTTCAAATTCTGCGAATATTTGTTATTCCATTGAGGAGTACCATCGTGTGTGTGTGTGTGTGTGTGTGAGAAAAAAAAACATTTAATTATCAGTTCTACAACAGAAAACTAACAGGTTTACTCAGAAATCTTTAAATAAGCTCAGATTCTTTATGGGAACATCTTGTTGATTGGGACATCTTATGTGACTGCACAATTATGTGAGGCAGCGCACTAGATTACAGATATGTTAACGTCAAAGGATATTCAGTGTTTGTTTAGCTGCTTTGTTCTCTTTGTTCTTTTTTGTTGGTATATAAGACTTACATATGACTTTTTAAAACATTGTTTCTCCACAGCAAACTAAGCATGAGCCCAAGTTAATTCTTCAAGTTAATCTTTTCAGGTCAGTATGTTAATATATTTGCTGACATTCTGTCACTTTGTTAATGTTCATGCGTGGTTGGCATCACAGTATCACATGGCTACTCATTGTTTTTATCACAATGTTCTAAAAACGTGTACTACATGTAGCCACTTAAGTGAACTTTGAAAAAAAAAAAAAAAATTTTTTGAAAAAGTATCAAATTCTTTATAAAAATTCTTTATTATATAATTATGTATATTATTAGGCTATATAATGGAATATAGTCCTTGATGTCATTTGACTGCTTTGTGTGACAAACAGACCATAAATTGTGTAAATTACATTTTTAAATAACATATTTAAATAATGTTTGTTAATTGTTTATATGTTTTACAGTAAGTTTCAATGTAGCTGCTTCATGATGATGCAGGGTATAAATAACCAAAAGAGGGAGCCTTGTATTTGAAATGTAAACATTTTGATTTTATTTAAATCTTATTTTTTAATTGTATTATTTAGAAGTACAAGTTCAGAAAACTGTGCCAGACTTCCAGTCTGGAGTCTAGACTTTTCTACATCTTGTTTACCTACATTTTCAGGCTTTAAAAGCCCCTTATGTCATTAACCCTGACTTTCTCCAGCAGAGACTTGGCACAGTACGGACAATCTGTTCTGTCTCCAAGACACCAGCTGGCATGAGAATACTTTTCGGCAGTCGTAACAAGAACAGTTTTCAGAAGGTATTAACCTATTGTTGATAAATTTGCATGACCTCAGATGACCCAACGTAATATTGAACTGGATAAGCTCATACTGTACTTACTTAGGCCAGCCTTTTTTCTTTGCATCTTTTAAGGTTGTTGGACTGATTATGTGAATTAACTGTGCGTTACTGCTCGATTAACATTGAAAACATTATGCCTTTTATCTATTGATAGACCATGTTATTGAATTTATATCCCTGTGAAAATCCTCAAGTTTGAATATCTTATAATTGGGCAATTTTTAGAAATGGAAAATGGAAATGTTCCTCCAAGATATATCTGACTCTTGACTGGTATGATTTTAATTACACTTAATTCTAATAAATTTAATTAATCAATGCCGTTTGAGTTACATTAGTTTTAAACATTTAAAACATCTACTTAATAGCTTGTGAATCTGTTAAGGCATGCTAAGACAAGATATCTTTTTCTGTTGCAAATATATTTGTTATATAGTACATATTAGAAAATATAATAGAAATACTTACATGGTAATAATGTAACTATAATTTCTTAATATTTGTCCATTGTCTGAAAATGTATTTAATTTTAATTTGTGTTTAGTTTGCTTGGAACCTGGAGAATGTGAGTTTATAGGAATTATCACCACTAAAGCCTAGTAACTACACTAAGTGGATAACTTAATTGGCAAAACAACACCTGTCCAATTTTTACCATTTTAGATCTCACAAGCCCTCATTAACCTTGGCAGACATTTTCCCATAATCTCTGTTATGTTTCCCAAACAGACCTTTTTTGTCCCTTGTGATGTATACTGTATGCTGATTCTGTTCTTCTTGGCATTGGTTATTAATGCAAATATGCTGTGGAGTATAATATATCCCTTTCGGTTTGTACACAAATGGGGCATTCATTTGTGTATCCATTCTAATGTATTTTAAATTTCAAATAATCTTCAAAAACATCCTTGACGAGACTAACTTCTGGTCAGTGATACTGAAGATGTCAATGATATGCAAAACAATGCACAACCACCCACCCCTATAAATTCCATAAAAATGTCCAAAAGTAAGTTTTGTTTAAAAAATATTTATTGTCACATACACTTAGCACAGTCCAAGGTTCCCTTGAGATAAGAAGTTCAATGATCTGATGTCTCCCTGATGCACGCATGCATCTCTACAGCACTGAAATGGAATGACCCCGGATGCTGCTTCTTATGCCAGCATGCTCTTCGTTTCCTCTAACAGTTTAGCAAGCCCCTGTATAATGGGAAATGGGAAAAATCAGATTAGACAGACAAATCAAATCCAAACGCCATCTTTATGTGCACGATTAGCTGAATTAATAAGACTGCTTTTGTTGTGTTGCAGCTAAACTGAAAGCCTGACTTCTGTCAGTGGACTTACCAGACTGCAGGACGGGCTGGAACTGACCAGCCATGCAGAGCTCGTCTTGTTTCTGGCGGACGATGCGCTGGATTGCAGGAGGCAGGCCACGGGGGTTGCGTGAGAAGACAATGGCATAGCCATCCTCGCATGTGCCATCATCCTTCAGACTGCGGCAAGTGTAGGTGATAGCATAGTTGTCGTAGTCGGTGTCAATGACCCAGTAGTTGTCACCTTTATGAAGAATAAACATAAGTCAAATGATTCATGTGACAGTAATGGGTACAGATGTGATAATGGGCACATAAGTGTCTTCTGACCTCCGCTGGACAGATAGCTAGCCAAGCCCTGATAGTTCATGAACATCTTGCCAGGAGTGCCTGGGTCAGGAACACTGTACTGGGCAGCCATGTCAGCACATGCAACCCAGAATCTGTAAAGAGTTAGCAGGATTAGCATTAGCATGTGACATCAGCACTAATTTATTTGTCAATTAACCAAGAGCATGTATAAAGCAGGATTAGCATTAGCATGAGATGACTTTGCTGTCATATAATTAAACTTAATTGCCAAATCAACACAGAATTCGTAAGCAGCAGGATTAGCATTAGCATATGACGTCATCACTAACGTATATTTAAACTTGTCTGAATCAACCCAGATGCCTTAAGCAGTAGGCTAAGATTAGCATTAGCATGTGATTTCATTGTTCTCGGGACTATCAAAATGTCCAGTTTTTCCCATTTTTTAAAATGTTTGGAGAACATTTTTCTTGGTTAAGTGTATGTTAAAGACAACATTAAATTCCATTTTATTATTTTGCAAACATTATCCGAATGTTATGTTTGAATGTTCTCTAAACCATCTAACACAAAGAAACATTCCATAAATATAACTAATGTTTTTGTGCTAACGTTCTGAGAACATTACTAAAGACCAGATAACTTTGAAGAAACATTCTATTAATGTTACTGAAAGAATATTTTGTTCATAACTTCGAGAGAATCTCCAAAGTTCAGAGAACATTTTCTGTTAGCGTGAATTAGCAGACTTAGCATTAGCATGTGAAGTTATCGCAATCTTATTTAAGCTTATTAAGCTTTCTGAATCAAATGTCATTGAATGCTTCATTGTTACAATCATACTTTCAGACTCATCACTGACCCGAAAAGAGTTACGCGGCCCTTGGAAGAGGCAGTCATGGTGCCATCATCATCAATGGTGTATTCAGCAGAGATGTTGTCCTGGAGGAAGAGTCCCTCTGGGTCTTTCTTCTGCTGAGCGTACCATTTGCCTACATACTACCAGATACAACACACCAGGTTAGGTCAGCCTGTCTGTTTTATATTAAGATTGCAAATGTGCAAACTTTTATCCTCTCTGAAATCATTAATCTGCAGACTACATACTCTCTTGGGGTCAAAGTTGTCCTTGACTGTAAAGCTGTCCACAACGCAGGAAGAAGACCAGCAGCGCTCAATGTAGGACAGGAAAACCACCAGCAGGGCAAACTTGCAGTATTCCATTCTGAGCAACTGAGAAGGAAACCACAGGTGCTAATCAGATAATTTTTTCATTGCAGTTTGAACTGCAGTTTAGTTAACCTCATAGCCCTAAGGGCCTTACAGAAAACACTAGATCTTACCTGTTTGTTTTGTTGTTGTTTGGAGTGAACAAAAGGAAGGATTCAGTGGTGTAGGATCTCTCTTTGTGGTTCTCAATAAGGCTGTGTTGTCTACACTGAGCAAAGGCGCTTTTATACCAACTCTACAGACAGGCTTATTGATTATTTTCACTTCTTGTGACTAAATAAGGTTCTTAAATCTATGGTTAATCCGGTTGTAGAAATCCTCACTGTAATCTGGCTTCTCGGTTGAACCCTCCCATGCTCGCCAATAAAACAATTAAAGCTTTATGCAACTATAGTGAATGTAGTGAGACTTTAACTGTAAAGCAAAAACATTGGGAATTGTTTTAGAAAAACTAAATTGAAATTGGGAAACAAAATGTGGAAATTAAAAAAAAAAATCTATCTGTGTTGAACACGTATTGCAGTGTATGTTATGTTATTAGGTGATTTTTTTGGAATAGTTTACCTCCAAAGATTGGAACTCATAATAACTCTTGTATATATTCTCTCTTCAAACTAGATACAGTAGTTACTGGTCCGTATCATCCCTTGACAGATTATTACATGAAGCGAGAATGTTGCTGACTAAGGATGGCTCTTCAGTTTGTTATTTTGAAAAAGACTAATCTTGATTTTTGCATATCTAAGTTTAAATCTAGATCCTTTATGTCCTGTATGTTGATGTTTATTATGTTAAAATATTAACTACTATAAGAGAAACTCATAGATGTAAGATAGAGGATTAAAATTTAGTTAAAATAATTTGGATAAAATTTAGTGACTTGTAACACCACTCCAGTAAATTCCACAGATGTTTTTCCAAAGATGAACAAGCTTTAGCTAATGCAAGATGTACTTATTGTCCAAAAATTTGAAAACAACAAGACGAGACAAATTGTTGTGTTGGGATGATTGTGATTGTTGATTTGAGTGGGGAGGGTGGATGTTCCAGTGTTATCTTGATGACAATAGACTCCTAGAGGCTTCGTGTTGTTTTGATCAGATGGACGTGATTACGGAAGCAGCTTTATTCATTACGAGAATCTATTATGTAATAATGTACTTGGCTCTTTGTAGTAGATTTGTGTTGTTTTGATCAGATGGACGTGATTACGGAAGCAGCTTTATTCATTATGAGAATCTATTATGTAATAATGTACTTGGCTCTTTGTAGTAGATTTGTGTGTTGTGATCACATCAATTTCACATTCATCAGGTTTTAAGAGGAGCCTTGTTTATAATAGCACAGTATTGGTGCGCTATGAAAAGCAGGAATAGTAATTATGCAATCAAAATCTAGATAATATAATATTTCTTTACCCTATGATGTCATTACATAAAAGCAATGTATACAATTGCATGATCTATTCTAAATTGATTTATTATGCTGTTGTACAGGCCCCTAGTCTACCTCATTATTCAACTCCATTTTTCAAATAAAGGTTTTATTATTAATAATAATAATTATCTTTGATATTAATCAGTAGGATTTTTTTTTTTTTTTC